>NC_056733.1:1640332364-1640397721 GCF_019279795.1 Protopterus annectens | reverse complement strand
AAAAATGTTTAGGCTGTCCACTCAAATGTGTTAGCCTGTGTAAAGCATTTACAGTGTTTTCCTGTTAATTTCTGCTACTGTTCTGCAAAAAAGAAAAAAAAATCCTTGTTTCCCGCCCTTTCTGAGCTAGAATAGTCCAGATTTCAGGTTTTGCTGAATTCTGGGCTTTGGTATAAGTTCCTGTGGTGCCCATGTCCTTACTTGGATAGGAGGAAGCTTCTCTGTTCACCAGTGAGAGTGGGGAGGTTTGAGCAGCCTACCTATCCCTGGAGGAGTGGTCTCACCCCAGAAACTACTAGATTATTGGCTGTTTTGGGATAATTCCTAGCTCTTTCAAGTTCTTGCCTTAAAACCTGCTTTTCCATTGTTTTGCACTTGTTTCCGACTCAGCACAGCTCCTCGTGGTCCTGCAGAGTGGTACAAGCAGCAGAGAGATGAAAAAGAGTGACTTTTACCAGATAAAGTATTTTTTCTCTGCATTTTCATTAGTGACTGCTTATTCTCGCTGAAAAGTGAGTTTCTAACTGCTCTACTACTTTTAAAAGCTTGTTATTGCACTTTTTTACTGTACCTGCACTTTAAAATTTGTTTTTGTTTTAATTTAACTGTTTAGGCTGCCCACTGAAGTGCGCTAGTCTGTGTAAAGCATTTTCAGTGTTTTCCTGTTAATTTCTGCTACTGTTCTGCAAAAATGAAAAAAAAGTCCTTGTTTCCCGCCTTTTCTTAGCTAGAATAGTCCAGATTTCAGGTTTTGCTGAATTCTGACCTTTGGTATAAGTTCCTGTGTTGTCCATATCCTCACCTGCATAGAAGGAAGCTTCTCTGTTCAACAGTGAGTGTGGAGCTTTGAGCTGCCTATCTGTCACTGGAGGAGTGGTCACATCCCAGAAATTAGAATATTATTGGCCATTTTGGGCTAATTCCTAGTTCTTTCAAGTTCCCTGCCTTAAAACTTGCTTTTCCATGGTTTTGCACTTGTTTTCGACTCAGCACAGCTCCTCGTGGTCCTGCAGAATGGTACAAGCAGCAGAGAGATGAAAAAGAGTGACTTTTACCAGATAAAGTATTTTTCTCTGCCTTTTCATTAGCAACTGCTTATTCTAACTGAAAAGCGGGTTTCTAACTGCTCTACTACCTTTAGAAGCTTGTTATTGCATTTTTTTACTATACCTGCACTTTAAAATTTGTTTTTGTGTTAATTTAACTCCTTAGGTTGCCCACTCAAGTGTGATAGCCTGTATAAAGCATTTACAGTGTTTTCCTTTTAATTTCTGCTACTGTTCTGAAAAAAAGAAAAAAACATCCTTGTTTCCTGCCTTTTCTTAGCTAGAATAGTCCAGATTTCAGATTTTGCTAAATTCTGGGCTTTGGTCTAAGTTCCTGTGGTGCCCATGTCCTTACTTGGATAGGAGGAAGCTTCTCTGTTCACCAGTGAGAGTGGGGAGCTTTGAGCAGCCTATCTGTCCCTGGAGGAGTGGTGTCCGCCCAGAAACTAGTAGATTATTGGCCGTTTTGGGCTAATTCCTAACTCTTTCAAGTTCCCTGCCTTAAAACCTGCTTTTCCACGGTTTTGCGCTTGTTTCCAACTCAGCGCAGCTCCTCGTGGTCCTGCAGAGTGGTACAAGCAGCAGAGAGATGAAAAAGAGTGACTTTTACCAGATAAAGTATTTTTTCTCTGCCTTTTCATTAGCGACTGCTTATTCTCGCCAGAAAAGCGAGTTTCTAACTGCTCTACTACCTTTAAAAGCTTCTTATTGCATTTTTTACTGTACCTGCTCTTTAAAATTTGCTTTTGTGTTAATTTAACTGTTTAGGCTGCCCACTCAAGTGCGCTAGCCTGTGTAAAGCATTTACAGTGTTTTCCTGTTAATTTCTGCTACTGTTCTGCAAAAATGAAAAAAAAAGTTCTTGTTTCCCACCTTTTCTGAGCTAGAATAGTCCAGATTTCAGGTTTTGCTGAATTCTGGGCTTTGGTATAAGTTCCTGTGTTGTCCATATCCTTACCTGGATAGGAGGAAGCTTCTCTGTTCACCAGTGAGTGTGGAGCTTTGAGCTGCCTATCTGTCACTAGAGGAGTGGTCTCAGCCCAGAAACTAGTAGATTATAGGCCGTTTTGGGCTAATTCCTAGCTCTTTCATGTTCCCTGCCTTAAAACCTGCTTTTCCATGGTTTTATGCTTCTTTCCGACTCAGCACAGCTCCTCATGGTCCTGCAGAGTGGTACAGGCAGCAGAGAGATGAAAAAGAGTGACTTTTACAAGATAAAGTATTGTTTCTTTGCCTTTTCATTAGCGACTGCTTATTCTCACTGAAAAGCGAGTTTCTAACTGCTCTACTACCTTTAAAAGCTTCTTATTGCATTTTTTTACTGTACCTGCACTTTAAAAAAAATTTTTGTGTTAATTTAACTGTTTAGGTTGCCCACTCAAGTGTGCTAGCCTGTGTAAAGCATTTACAGTGTTTTCCTGTTAATTTCTGCTACTGTTCTGAAAAAAAGAAAAAAAAAATCCTTGTTTCCTGCCTTTTCTCAGATAGAATAGTCCAGATTTCAGGTTTTGCTAAATTCTGGGCTTTGGTATAAGTTCCTTTGTTGTCCATATCCTTACTTGGATAGGAGGAATCTTCTCTGTTCACCAGTGAGAGTAGGGAGCTTTGAGCAGCCTATCTGTCCCTAGAGGAGTGGTCTCAGCCTAGAAACTAGTAGATTATTGGCCGTTTTGGGTTATTCCTAGCTCTTTCAAGTTCCCTGCATTAAAACCTGCTTTTCCGTGGTTTTGTGCTTGTTTCTGACTCAGCACAGCTCCTCGTGGTCCTGCAGAGTGGTACAAGCAGCAGAGAGATGAAAAATAGTGACTTTTATCAGATAAAGTATTTTTTCTCTGCCTTTTCATTAGCGACTGCTTATTCTCGCCGAAAAGCAAGTTTCTCACTGCTCTTCTACCTTTAAAAGCTTGTTATTGCATTTTTTTACTGTACCTGCTCTTTAAAATTTGTTTTTGTGTTAATTTAACTGTTTAGGCTGCCCACTCAAGTGTGCTAGCCTGTGTAAAGCATTTACAGTGTTTTCCTGTTAATTTCTGCTAGTGTTCTGCAAACAAGAAAAAAAATCCTTGTTTCCAGCCTTTTCTGAGCTAGAAAGTCCAGATTTCCAGTTTTGCTAAATTCTGTGCTTTGGTATAAGTTCCTGTGTTGCCCATATCCTTACTTGGATAGGAGGAGGCTTCTCTGTTCACCAGTGAGAGTGGGAAGCTTTGAGCAGCCTATCTGTCCCTGGAGGAGTGGTCTCAGCCCAGAAACTAGTAGATTATTGGCCGTTTTGGGCTAATTCCTAGCTCTTTCAAGTTCCCTGCCTTAGAACCTGCTTTTCCATGGTTTTGCGCTTGTTTCCAACTCAGTGCAGCTCCTCGTGGTCCTGCAGAGTGGTACAAGCAGCAGAGAGATGAAAAAGAGTGACTTTTACCAGATAAAGTATTTTTTCTCTGCCTTTTCATTAGCGACTGCTTATTCTCGCCGGAAAAGCGAGTTTCTAACTGCTCTACTACCTTTAAAAGCTTGTTATTGCATTTTTTTACTGTACCTGCTCTTTAAAATTTGCTTTTGTCTTAATTTCACTGTTTAGGCTGCCCACTCAAGTGCGCTAGCCTGTGTAAAGCATTTACATTGTTTTCCTGTTAATTTCTGCTACTGTTCTGCAAAAATGAAAAAAAAGTCCTTGTTTCCCGCCATTTCTGAACTAGAATAGTCCAGATTTCAGGTTTTGCTGAATTCTGGGCTTTGGTATAAGTTCCTGTGTTGTCCATATCCTTACTTGGATAGGAGGAAACTTCTCTGTTCACCAGTGAGAGTGGGGAGGTTTGAGCAGCCTATCTATCCCTGGAGGAGTGGTCTCACCACAGAAACTACTAGATTATTAGCCGTTTTTGGATAATTCCTAGCTCTTTCAAGTTCTTGCCTTAAAACCTGCTTTTCCATTGTTTTGCACTTGTTTCCGACTCAGCACAGCTCCTCGTGGTCCTGCAGAGTGGTACAAGCAGCAGAGAGATGAAAAAGAGTGACTTTTACCAGATAAAGTATTTTTTCTCTGCATTTTCATTAGTGACTGCTTATTCTCGCCGAAAAGTGAGTTTCTAACTGCTCTACTACTTTTAAAAGCTTGTTATTGCACTTTTTTACTGTACCTGCACTTTAAAATTTGTTTTTGTGTTAATTTAACTGTTTAGGCTGCCCACTGAAGTGTGTTAGTCTGTGTAAAGCATTTACAGTGTTTTCCTGTTAATTTCTGCTACTGTTCTGCAAAAATGAAAAAAAAGTCCTTGTTTCCTGCCATTTCTGAACTAGAATAGTCCAGATTTCAGGTTTTGCTGAATTCTCGGCTTTGGTATAAGTTCCTGTGTTGTCCATATCCTTACCTGGATAGGAGGAAGCTTCTCTGTTCACCAGTGAGTGTGGGGCTTTGAGCTGCCTATCTGTCACTGGAGGAGTGATCTCACCCCAGAAACTAGTAGATTATTGGCCGTTTTGGGCTAATTCCTAGCTCTTTCATGTTCCCTGCCTTAAAACCTGCTTTTCCGTGGTTTTGTGCTTCTTTCTGACTCAGCACAGCTCCTCATGATCCTGCAGAGTGGTACAAGCAGCAGAGCGATGAAAAAGAATGACTTTTACCAGATAAAGTATTTTTCTCTGCTTTTTCATTAGCGACTGCTTATTCTCGCTGAAAAGTGAGTTTCTAACTCCTCTACTACCTTTAAAAGTATGTTATTGCATTTTTTTACTGTACCTGCACTTCAAAATGTGTTTTTTGTGTTAATTTAACTGTTTAGGCTGCCCACTCAAGTGCACTAGCCTGTGTAAAGCATTTACAGTGATTTCCTGTTAATTTCTGCTACTCTTCTGCAAAAAAGAAAAAAATCCCTGTTTCCCGCCTTTTCTGAGCTAGAATAGTCCAGATTTCAGGTTTTGCTGAATTCTGGGCTTTGGTATAAGTTCCTGTGTTGTCCATATCCTTACCTGGATGTGAGGAAGCTTCTCTGTTCACCAGTGAGTGTGGAGCTTTGAGCTGCCTTTCTGTCACTGGAGGAGTGATCTCAGCCCAGAACCTAGTAGATTATTGGTCGTTTTGGGCTAATTCCTAGCTCTTTCATGTTCCCTTCCTTAAAACCTGCTTTTCCATGGTTTTCTGCTTCTTTCTGACTCAGCACAGCTCCTCATGGTCCTGCAGAGTGGTACAAGCAGCAGAGCGATGAAAAAGAATGACTTTTACCAGATAAAGTATTTTTCTCTGCTTTTTCATTAGTGACTGCTTATTCTCACTGAAAAGTGAGTTTCTAACTCCTCTACTACCTTTAAAAGTATGTTATTGCATTTTTTTACTGTACCTGCACTTCAAAATTTGTTTTTTGTGTTAATTTAACTGTTTAGGCTGCCCACTCAAGTGCACTAGCCTGTGTAAAGCATTTACAGTGATTTCCTGTTAATTTCTGCTACTCTTCTGCAAAAAATAAATAATCCTTGTTTCCCACCTTTTCTGAGCTAGAATTGTCCAGATTTCTGGTTTTGCTAAATTCTGGGCTTTGGTATAACTTCCTGTGTTGCCCATATCCTTACTTGGATAGGAGCAAGCTTCTTTGTTCACCAGTGAGAGTGAGGAGCTTTGAGCAGCCTATCTGTCCCTGGAGGAGTGTTCTCAGCCCAGAAACTAGTAGATTATTGGCCGTTTTGGGCTAATTCCTTGCTCTTTCAAGTTTCCTGCCTTAAAACCTGCTTTTCCATGATTTTGCACTTGTTTCCGACTCACCACAGCTCCTTGTGGTCCTGCAGAGTGGTGCAAGCAGCAAAGAGATGAAAAAGAGTGACTTTTACCAGATAAAGTATTTTTTCTCTGCCTTTTCATTAGTGAATGCTTATTCTCGCTGAAAAGTGAGTTTCTAACTGCTCTACTACCTTTAAAAGCTTGTTATTTCATTTTTTACTGTACCTGCACTTTAAAATTTGTTTTTGTGTTAATTTAACTGTTTAGGCTGCCCACTCAAGTGTGCTAGCCTGTGTAAAGCATTTACAGTGTTTTCCTGTTAATTTCTGCTACTGTTCTGCAAAAAAGAAAAAAATCCTTGTTTCCCGCCTTTTCTGAGCTAGAATAGTCCAGATTTCAGGTTTTGCTGAATTCTGGGCTTTGGTATAAGTTCCTGTGGTGCCCATGTCCTTACTTGGATAGGAGGAAGCTTCTCTGTTCACCAGTGAGAGTGGGGAGGTTTGAGCAGCCTACCTATCCCTGGAGGAGTGGTCTCACCCCAGAAACTACTAGATTATTGGCTGTTTTGGGATAATTCCTAGCTCTTTCAAGTTCTTGCCTTAAAACCTGCTTTTCCATTGTTTTGCACTTGTTTCCGACTCAGCACAGCTCCTCGTGGTCCTGCAGAGTGGTACAAGCAGCAGAGAGATGAAAAAGAGTGACTTTTACCAGATAAAGTATTTTTTCTCTGCATTTTCATTAGTGACTGCTTATTCTCGCTGAAAAGTGAGTTTCTAACTGCTCTACTACTTTTAAAAGCTTGTTATTGCACTTTTTTACTGTACCTGCACTTTAAAATTTGTTTTTGTTTTAATTTAACTGTTTAGGCTGCCCACTGAAGTGCGCTAGTCTGTGTAAAGCATTTTCAGTGTTTTCCTGTTAATTTCTGCTACTGTTCTGCAAAAATGAAAAAAAAGTCCTTGTTTCCCGCCTTTTCTGAGCTAGAATAGTCCAGATTTCAGGTTTTGCTGAATTCTGACCTTTGGTATAAGTTCCTGTGTTGTCCATATCCTCACCTGCATAGAAGGAAGCTTCTCTGTTCAACAGTGAGTGTGGAGCTTTGAGCTGCCTATCTGTCACTGGAGGAGTGGTCACATCCCAGAAATTAGTAGATTATTGGCCATTTTGGGCTAATTCCTAGTTCTTTCAAGTTCCCTGCCTTAAAACTTGCTTTTCCATGGTTTTGCACTTGTTTTCGACTCAGCACAGCTCCTCGTGGTCCTGCAGAGTGGTACAAGCAGCAGAGAGATGAAAAAGAGTGACTTTTACCAGATAAAGTATTTTTCTCTGCCTTTTCATTAGCAACTGCTTATTCTAACTGAAAAGCGGGTTTCTAACTGCTCTACTACCTTTAGAAGCTTGTTATTGCATTTTTTTTACTATACCTGCACTTTAAAATTTGTTTTTGTGTTAATTTAACTCCTTAGGTTGCCCACTCAAGTGTGATAGCCTGTATAAAGCATTTACAGTGTTTTCCTTTTAATTTCTGCTACTGTTCTGAAAAAAAGAAAAAAACATCCTTGTTTCCTGCCTTTTCTTAGCTAGAATAGTCCAGATTTCAGATTTTGCTAAATTCTGGGCTTTGGTCTAAGTTCCTGTGGTGCCCATGTCCTTACTTGGATAGGAGGAAGCTTCTCTGTTCACCAGTGAGAGTGGGGAGCTTTGAGCAGCCTATCTGTCCCTGGAGGAGTGGTGTCCGCCCAGAAACTAGTAGATTATTGGCCGTTTTGGGCTAATTCCTAACTCTTTCAAGTTCCCTGCCTTAAAACCTGCTTTTCCATGGTTTTGCGCTTGTTTCCCACTCAGCACAGCTCCTCGTGGTCTTGCAGAGGGGTACAAGCAGCAGAGAGATGAAAAAGAGTGACTTTTACCAGATAAAGTATTTTTCTCTGCCTTTTCATTAGCGACTGCTTATTCTCACCGAAAAGCGAGTTTCTAACTGCTCTACTACCTTAAAAGCTTGTTATTGCATTTTTTTACTGTACCTGCTCTTTAAAATTTGCTTTTGTCTTAATTTAACTGTTTAGGCTGCCCACTCAAGTGCAAGTGCGCTAGCCTGTGTAAAGCATTTACAGTGTTTTCCTGTTAATTTCTGCTACTGTTCTGCAAACAACAATCCTTGTTTCCCGCCTTTTCTGAGCTAGAATAGACCAGATTTCAGGTTTTGCTGAATTCTGGGCTTTGGTATAAGTTCCTGTGTTGTCCATATGCTTACCTGGATAAGAGGAAGCTTCTCTGTTCACCAGTGAGTGTGGAGCTTTGAGCTGCCTATCTGTCACTGGAGGAGTGATCTCTGCCCAGAAACTAGTAGATTATTGGCCGTTTAGGGCTAATTCCTAGCTCTTTCATGTTCCCTGCCTTAAAACCTTCTTTTCCGTGGTTTTCTGCTTCTTTCTGACTCAGCACAGCTCCACATGGTCCTGCAGAGTGGTAAAAGCAGCAGAGAGATGAAAAAGAGTGAATCATACGAGATAAAGTATTGTTTCTTTGCCTTTTCATTAGTGACTCCTTATTCTCTCTGAAAAGCAAGTTTCTAACTGCTCTACTACCTTTAAAAGCTTCTTATTGCATTTTTTTACTGTACCTGTACTTTAAAATTTCTTTTTGTGTTAATTTAACTGTTTAGATTGCCCACTCAAGTGTGCTAGCCTGTGTAAAGCATTTACAATGTTTTCCTGTTAATTTCTGCTGCTGTTCTGAAATAAAGAAAAAAAAATCCTTGTTTCCTGCCTTTTCTCAGCTAGAATAGTCCAGATTTCAGGTTTTGCTAAATTCTGGGCTTTGGTATATGTTCCTGTGGTGCCCATGTCCTTACTTGGATAGGAAGAAGCTTCTCTGTTCACCAGTGAGAGTGGGGAGCTTTGAGCAGCCTATCTGTCCCTGGAGGAGTGGTCTCAGCCCAGAAACTAGTAGATTATTGGCCGTTTTGGGCTAATTCCTAGCTCTTTCAAGTTCCCTACCTTAAAACCTGCTTTTCCGTGGTTTTGCGCTTGTTTCCGACTCAGCACAGCTTCTTGTGGTCCTGCAGAGTGGTACAAGCAGCAGAGAGATGGAAAATAGTGACTTTTATCAGATAAAGTATTTTTTCTCTGCCTTTTCATTAGCGACTGCTTATTCTCGCCGAAAAGCAAGTTTCTAACTGCTCTTCTAACTTTAAAAGCTTGTTATTGCATTTTTTTACTGTACCTGCACTTTAAAATTTGTTTTTGTGTTAATTTAACTGTTTAGGCTGCCCACTCAAGTGCGCTAGCCTGTGTAAAGCATTTACAGTGTTTTCCTGTTAATTTCTGCTACTGTTCTGCAAGAAAGAAAGAAATCCTTTTTTCCCACCTTTTCTGAGCTAGAATAGTCCAGATTTCAGGTTTTACTGACTTCTGGGCTTTGGTATACATTCCGCTGTTGCCCATATCCTTACTTGGATAAGAGGAAGCTTCTCTGTTCACCAGTGAGAGTGGGTAGCTTTGAGCAGCCTATCTGTCCCTGGAGGAGTGGTCTCAGTCCGGAAAGTAGTAGATTTTTGCCATTTTCGGCTAATTCCTAGCTCTTTCAAGTTCCCTGCCCTAAAACCTGCTTTTCTGTGGTTTTGCACTTGTTTCCGACTCAGCACAGCTCCTTGTGGTCCTGCAGAGTGGTACAAGCAGCAGAGAGATGAAAAAGAGTGACTTTTACCAGATAAAGTATTTTTTCTCTGCCTTTTCATTAGCGACTGCTTTTTCTCGCTGAAAAGCGAGTTTCTAACTGCTCTACTACCTTTAAAAGCTTGTTAATGCATTTTTTTACTGTACCTGCACTTTAAAATTTGTTTTTGTGTTAATTTAACTGTTTAGGCTGCCCACTCAAGTGCGCTAGCCTGTGTAAAGCATTTACAGTGTTTTCCTGTTAATTTCTGCTACTCTTCTGCAGAAAAGAAAAAAAAAATCCTTGTTTCCCGCCTTTATTCAGCTAGAATAGTCCAAATTTCAGGTTTTGGTAAATTCTGGGCTTTAGTATAAGTTCCTGTGTTGCCCATAGCCTTACTTGGATAGGAGGAAGCTTCTCTGTTCACCAGTGAGAGTGGGGAGCTTTGAGCAGCCTATCTGTCCCTGGAGGAGTGATCTCAGCCCAGAAATTAGTAGATTATTGGCCATTTTGGGCTAATTCCTATCTCTTTCAAATTCCCTGCCTTAAAACCTGCTTTTCCATGGTTTTGCGCTTGTTTCTGACTCAGTGCAGCTCCTCGTGGTCCTGCAGAGTGGTACAAGCAGCAGTGAGATGAAAAAGAGTGACTTTTACCAGATAAAGTATTTTTACTCTGCCTTTTCATTAGCGACTGCTTATTCTCACCAGAAAAGCGAGTTTCTAACTGCTCTACTACCTTTAAAAGCTTTTTATTGCATTTTTTACTGTACCTGCTCTTTAAAATTTGCTTTTGTGTTAATTTAACTGTTTAGGCTGCCCACTTAAGTGCGCTAGCCTGTGTAAAGCATTTACAGTGTTTTCCTGTTAATTTCTGCTACTGTTCTGCAAAAATGAAAAAAAAAGTCCTTGTTTCACAACTTTTCTGAGCTAGAATAGTTCAGGTTTCAGGTTTTGCTGAATTCTGGGCTTTGGTATAAGTTCCTGTGTTGTCCATATCCTTACCTGGACTGGAGGAAGCTTCTCTGTTCACCAGTGAGTGTGGAGCTTTGAGCTGCCTATCTGTCACTATAGGAGTGGTCTCAGCCCAGAAACTAGTAGATTATAGGCCGTTTTGCACTAATTCCTAGCTCTTTCATGTTCCCTGCCTAAAAACCTGCTTTTCCGTGGTTTTGTGCTTCTTTCCAACTCAGCACAGCTCCTCATGGTCCTGCAGAGTGGTACAGGCAGCAGAGAGATGAAAAAGAGTGACTTTTACCAGATAAAGTATTGTTTCTCTGCCTTTTCATTAGCGACTGCTTATTCTCACTGAAAAGTGAGTTTCTAACTGCTCTACTACCTTTAAAAGCTTGTTATTGCATTTTTTTACTGTATCTGCACTTTAAAATTTCTTTTTGTGTTAATTTAACTGTTTAGATTGCCCACTCAAGTGTTCTAGCCTGTGTAAAGCATTTACAGTGTTTTCCTGTTAATTTCTGCTGCTGTTCTGAAATAAAGAAAAAAAAATCCTTGTTTCCTGCCTTTTCTCAGCTAGAATATTCCAGATTTCAGGTTTTGCTAAATTCTGGTCTTTGGTATAAGTTCCTGTGGTGCCCATGTCCTTACTTGGATAGGAGGCGGCTTCTCTGTTCACCAGTGAGAGTGGGGAGCTTTGAGCAGCCTATCTGTCCCTGGAGGAGTGGTAACACCCCAGAAACTAGTAGATTATTGGCCGTTTTAGGCTAATTCCTAGCTCTTTCATGTTTCCTAATTTAAAACCTGCTTTTCCATGGTTTTGCGCTTGTTTCCGACTCAGCACAGCTTCTCTTGGTCCTGCAGAGTGGTACAAGCAGCAGAGAGATGAAAAATAGTGACTTTTAGCAGATAAAGTATTTTTTCTCTGCCTTTTCATTAGCGACTGCTTATTCTCGCCGAAAAGCGAGTTTCTAACTGCTCTTCTAACTTTAAAAGCTTGTTATTGCATTTTTTTACTGTACCTGCACTTTAAAATTTGTTTTTGTGTTAATTTAACTGTTTAGGCTGTCCACTCAAGTGTGCTAGCCTGCGTAAAGCATTTAAAGTGTTTTCCTGTTTATTTCTGCTTCTCTTCTGCAAAAAAGAAAAAAAATCCTTGTTTCCCACCTTTTCTGAGCTAGAATAGTCCAGATTTCAGGTTTTGATGAATTCTGAGCTTTGGTATAAGTTCCTGTGTTGCCCATATCCTTACTTGGATAGGAGGAAGCTTCTCTGTTCACCAGTGAGAGTGGGGAGCTTTGAGTAGCCTATCTGTCCCTGGAGGAGTGGTCTCAGCCCAGAAACTAGTAGATTATTGGCCGTTTTGGGCTAATTCCTAGCTCTTTCAAGTTCCCTGCCTTAAAACCTGCTTTTCCATGGTTTTGCGCTTGTTTCCGACTCAGCACAGCTCCTCGTGGTCCTGCAGAGTGGTACAAGCAGCAGAGAGATGAAAAAGAGTGACTTTTACCAGATAAAGTATTTTTTCTCTGCCTTTTCATTAGCGACTGCTTATTCTCGCCGGAAAAGAGAGTTTCTAACTGCTCTACTACCTTTAAAAGCTTGTTATTGCATTTTTTTACTGTACCTGCTCTTTAAAATTTGCTTTTGTGTTAATTTAACTGTTTAGGCTGCCCACTCAAGTGCGCTAGCCTGTGTAAAGCATTTACAGTGTTTTCCTGTTAATTTCTGCTACTGTTCTGCAAAAATGAAAAAAAAGTCCTTGTTTCCCACCTTTTCTGAGCTATAATAGTCCAGATTTCAGGTTTTGCTGAATTCTGGGCTTTGGTATAAGTTCCTGTGTTGTCCATATCCTTACCTGGATAGGAGGAAGCTTCTCTGTTCACCAGTGAGTGTGGAGCTTTGAGCTGCCTATCTGTCACTAGAGGAGTGGTCTCAGCCCAGAAACTAGTAGATTATTGGCTGTTTTGGGCTAATTCCAAGCTCTTTCATGTCCCCTGCCTTAAAACCTGCTTTTCTATGGTTTTATGCTTCTTTCCGACTCAGCACAGCTCCTCATGGTCTTGCAAAGTGGTAGAAGCAGCAGAGAGATGAAAAAGAGTGAATCATACCAGATAAAATATTGTTTCTTTGCCTTTTCATTAGTGACTTCTTATTCTCTCTGAAAAGCAAGTTTCTAACTGCTCTACTACCTTTAAAAGCTTCTTATTGCATTTTTTTACTGTACCTGTACTTTAAAATTTCTTTTTGTGTTAATTTAACTGTTTAGATTGCCCACTCAAGTGTGCTAGCCTGTGTAAAGCATTTACAATGTTTTCCTGTTAATTTCTGCTGCTGTTCTGAAATAAAGAAAAAAAATCCTTGTTTCCTGCCTTTTCTCAGCTAGAATAGTCCAGATTTCAGCATTTGCTAAATTCTGGGCTTTGGTATACGTTCCTGTGGTGCCCATGTCCTTACTTGGATAGGAAGAAGCTTCTCTGTTCACCAGTGAGAGTAGGGAGCTTTGATCAGCCTATCTGTCCCTGGAGGAGTGGTAACACCCCAGAAACTGGTAGATTATTGGCCGTTTTGGGATAATTCCTAGCTCTTTCAAGTTCCCTACCTTAAAACCTGCTTTTCCGTGGTTTTGCGCTTGTTTCCGACTCAGCACAGCTTCTCGTGGTCCTGCAGAGTGGTACAAGCAGCAGAGAAGTGGAAAATAGTGGCTTTTATCAGATAAAGTATTTTTTCGCTGCCTTTTCATTAGCGACTGCTTATTCTTACCGAAAAGTGAGTTTCTAACTGCTGTTCTAACTTTAAAACCTTGTTATTGCATTTTTTACTGTACCTGCACTTTAAAATTTGTTTTTGTGTTAGTTTAACTGTTTAGGCTGCCCACTCAAGTGCGCTAGCCTGTGTAAAGCATTTACAGTGTTTTCCTGTTAATTTGTGCTACTGTTCTGCAAGAAAGAAAAAAATCCTTTTTTCCCACCTTTTCTGAGCTAGAATAGTCCAGATTTCAGGTTTTGCTGAATTCTGGGCTTTGGTATACGTTCCTGTGTTGCCCATATCCTTACTTGGATAAGAGGAAGCTTCTCTGTTCACCAGTGAGAGTGGGGAGCTTTGAGCAGCCTATCTGTCCCTGGAGGAGTGGTCTCAGCCCAGAAACTAGTAGATTATTGGCCGTTTTCGGCTAATTCCTAGCTCTTTGAAGTTCCCTGCACTAAAACCAGCTTTTCTGTGGTTTTGCACTTGTTTCCGACTCAGCACATCTCCTTGTGGTCCTGCAGAGTGGTACAAGCAGCAGAGAGATGAAAAAGAGTGACTTTTACCAGATAAAGTATTTTTTCTCTGCCTTTCATTAGCGACTGCTTTTTCTCACTGAAAAGTGAGTTTCTAACTGCTCTACTACCTTTAAAAGCTTGTTATTGCATTTTTTACTGTACCTGCACTTTAAAATTTATTTTTGTGTTAATTTAACTGTTTAGGCTGCCCACTCAAGTGTGCTAGCCTGTGTAAAGCATTTACAGTGTTTTCCTGTTAATTTCTGCTACTCTTCTGCAGAAAAGAAAAAAATCCTTGTTTCCCGCCTTTTCTGAGCTAGAATAGTCCAGATTTCAGGTTTTGGTAAATTCTGGGCTTTGGTATAAGTTCCTGTGTTGCCCAAATACTTTCTTGGATAGGAGGAAGCTTCTCTGTTCACCAGTGAGAGTGGGGAGCTTTGAGCAGCCTATCTGTTCCTGGAGGAGTGATCTCAGCCTAGAAATTAGTAGATTATTGGCCATTGTGGGCTAATTCCTAACTCTTTCAAGTTCCCTGTCTTAAAACCTGCTTTTCCATGGTTTTGCACTTGTTTCCGACTCAGCACAGCTCCTCGTGGTCCTGCAGAGTGGTACAAGTAGCAGAGAGATGAAAAAGTGTGACTTTTACCAGATAAAGCATTTTTCTCTGCCTTTTCATTAGCGACTGCTTATTTTGGCCGAAAAGCGAGTTTCTAACTGCTCTACTACCTTTAAAGGCTTGTTATTGCATGTTTTTACTGTACCTGCACTTTAAAATTTTTTTTTGTGTTAATTTAACTGTTTAGGTTGCCCACTCAAGTGTGCTAGCCTGTGTAAAGCATTTACAGTGTTTTCCTGTTAATTTCTGCTACTGTTCTGAAAAAAAGAAAAAAAAATCCTTGTTTCCTGCCTTTTCTCAGCTAGAATAGTCCAGATTTCAGGTTTTGCTAAATTCTGGGCTTTGGTATAAGTTCCTTTGTTGTCCATATCCTTACTTGGATAGGAGGAATCTTCTCTGTTCACCAGTGAGAGTGGGGAGCTTTGAGCAGCCTATCTGTCCCTGGAGGAGTGGTCTCAGCCCAGAAACTAGTAGATTATTGGCCGTTTTGGGCTAATTCCTAGCTCTTTCAAGTTCCCTGCCTTAAAACCTGCTTTTCCGTTGTTTTGTACTTGTTTCCGACTCAGCACAGCTCCTCGTGGTCCTGCAGAGTGGTACAAGCAGCAGAGAGATGAAAAATAGTGACTTTTATCAGATAAAGTATTTTTTCTCTGCCTTTTCATTAGCGACTGCTTATTCTCACTGAAAAGTGAGTTTCTAACTGCTCTTCTAACTTTAAAAGCTTGTTATTGCATGTTTTTACTGTACCTTCACTTTAAAATTTGTTTTTGTGTTAATTTAACTGTTTAGGCTGCCCAGTCAAGTTCGCTAGCCTGTGTAAAGCATTTACAGTGTTTTCCTTTTAATTTCTGCTACTGTTCTACAAAAAAGAAAAAAAAATCCTTGTTTCCCGCCTTTTCTTAGCTAGAATAGTCCAGATTTCTGGTTTAGCTAAATTCTGGGCTTTGGTATAAGTTCCTTTGTTGCCCATATCCTTACTTGGATAGGAGGAAGCTTCTCTGTTCACCAGTGAGAGTGGGGAGCTTTGAGAAGCCTATCTGTCATTGGAGGAGTGGTTTCAGCCCAGAAACTAGTAGATAATTGGCCATTTTGGGCTAATTCCTAGCTCTTTCAAGTTCTCTGCCTTAAAACCTGCTTTTCCATGGTTTTGCACTTGTTTCCGACTCAGCACAGCTCCTCGTGGTCCTGCAGAGTGCTACAAGCAGCAGTGAGATGAAAAAGAGTGACTTTTACCAGATAAAGTATTTTTCTCTGCCTTTTCATTAGCGACTGCTTATTCTCACCGAAAAGCAAGTTTCTAACTGCTCTACTACCTTTAAAAGCTTGTTATTGCATTTTTTTACTGTACCTGCTCTTTAAAATTTGCTTTTGTCTTAATTTAACTCTTTAGGCTGCCCACTCAAGTGTGCTAGCCTGTGTAAAGCATTTACAGTGTTTTCCTGTTAATTTCTGCTACTGTTCTGCAAACAAGAAAAAAAAATCCCTATTTCCCGCCTTTTCTGAGCTAAAATAGTCCAGATTTCAGGTTTTGCTGAATTCTGGGCTTTGATATACGTTCCTGTGTTGTCCATATCCTTACCTGGATAGGAGGAAGCTTCTCTGTTCACCAGTGAGTGTGGAGCTTTGAGCAGCCTATCTGTCCCTGGAGGAGTGGTCTCAGCCTAGAAACTAGTAGATTATTGGCCGTTTTTGACTAATTCCTAGCTCTTTCAAGTTCCCTGCCCTAAAACCGGCTTTTCTGTAGTTTTGCGCTTTTTTCCGACTCAGCACAGCTCCTTGTGGTCCTGCAGAGTGGTACAAGCAGCAGAGAGATGAAAAAGAGTGACTTTTACCAGCATTTACAGTGTTTTCCTGTTAATTTCTGCTACTGTTCTGTAAAAAAGAAAAAAAATCCTTGTTTCCCACCTTTTCTGAGCTAGAATAGTCTAGATTTCAGGTTTTGCTAGAATAGTCCAGATTTCAGGTTTTGCTAGAATAGTCCAGATTTCAGGTTTTGCTGAATTCTGGGCTTTGGTATTAGTTCCTGTGTTGCCCATATCCTTACTTGGATAGGAGGAAGCTTCTCTGTTCACCATTGAGAGTGGGGAGCTTTGAGCAGCCTATCAGTCACTGGAGGAGTGGTCTCAGCCCAGAAACTAGTAGATTATTGGCCGTTTTGGGCTAATTCCTAGCTCTTTCAAGTTCCCTGCCTTAAAACCTGCTTTTACGCGGTTTTGTGTGATTTTGCGCATAGTGTCATTTTAACTGTTTTAAACTTTTCCCTGCTCCACAAAGTCTGCTTTTCAAATTTTCCCTTAGAACTACTTAAACTCTCAAGGAAAGCACTTCACATTCTTCTTACAGTCCCACACTTACTCTAGCTTCTCAAGTAAATCTTTTGAACTACTCAAACTCTTCAGGAAAGCTCTCTACTTTCATCTTACAGTCCAGCAATTGCCCTAGCTTCACAGTAAATGCAAATAAGCTATAAGTACTTACCCCCTCGTACAAAACAGTAGTAATAGGCTCCGGATTTTGCCATAAACCAATATTTAAAACTCTCCAGGCATGCCCAAAGTGCAGTTTCAGTCATACTCTCCAGTCCAGCTAGTGAACCTGGGAATCCTGAGGCAATGTTACAATTGCCTCTTGTACACAGACAACCCTCTCCTCTTACCATCATCCTCTAATGTATGCAAGAGATGCAACTATACAGCTAAACTGGAGGCTAAGCTCTCTCAACCCAAGACTGGTGCCGCCAGTCAGGAGGAGAAGGTAAACACATGCACCTCAAAACGAGTCACACATGGACTAATCACACCTGAAAGCATGACACATAAACCCACAAAGACATACTCGGAGGCTCTAAATAAAAACTTATCAAAACAGCAGAGACCTCCTAAGCAGACACACAAGCACTCACTACCCAACATAAACCATACACATACCCCACAAAGACAGTGTGCCACACAGTTACAGCCCTTAAGGCCAAACGACACCCCCTAATACACTAGTAATAGGTGACTATATCGTCAGGCACACTGATGTCCCACTCACCAGACTGAACAAAGAGAAGGTCACTGTAAGTTCCTGTCGGGTACCAGGATCCGCCACATAACTCAAGCACTCAGGTCACTACACAGCAAGTACAAATATGACTCTGTCTTTGTCCATGCTGGTGTGAATGACTTGAGATGTACCTCCCTGGACTACATGAAAAGAAACATAGAGGAGCTCTCTGATCATGTAGCTCAGGCCGGTATGACCCTGACCCTGAGTAGCATCCTGCCCTCACCTAGAATGATGCCACATTATAGAGACAAATGATAGACTTCAACAATTAGCTAAACTACTGGTGTCATTCAAAGGGGATCCAGTGTCTGTCAGCCTGGGATGACATACTAGACAAGCCACATTGCTTCTTCAGGGATGGCTTGTACCTGTCACCCCTGGGTTTTCAAATACTGGCCAAGGCTCTTGCCACCCTCATAGTACCTTTTTTAGGCAAGGCTCAAAAAACAAACCCACCTCCTTAGACAATACAAACAATAAAAAACTAAGGGTAATGCTACTCAATGCCAGAAGTCTAAACCTAAAGATGCACGCACTCGAGGCACTCCTCAGTATGGAGCAAATCAATATCTGTGCAGTGACAGAAACCTAGTTCAAGGCTCCTGAGAGCACCCCAACATTACCAGGATTCAACTCATATCAAACTTTTCAGCCACAAAACCCAGACAAAAGCACCAAGGGAGGGGGTGTATCCATATTCATCAAGGACACCCACATCTCCAGATTAGTGGCATTGCATGATACATCGGAAACAATTCATGTGTAACTAACAGTGGGCAAAACTGCCTTCCAAGTCATAGCCTGCTATAGATCATCCTCTCTGTCTCAGTACCCACACGTGGCCTTCCTGAGAAGAGAATATGAAGATCCCACCAAACACCATAATATTGGGGGACTTCAACTACCCAAATATCGACTGGGTAAACTACTCGAGTCCAAACTCATTTGCCCAATGGTTTCTAGAATTCATCAACTCAAACGCCATGGAACAACTAGTCACTGTTCCTACAAGAGGGGAAAATACATTAGACCTAGTCATTACAAACATAAGGGATCAATGTTCCACACTAGAAGTAAATCCCTCATTGGTGAGATCGGACCAAAAACTGATCACAATGGACATCCACATCCCAACCCCACCCCCAGCCAAGGAAACCACAGTGAAAAACCTCTCAAAAATAAACTTCACTCTCCTCAAGACAGACGTAGGAAGCATCAAAGCCCCTGAGAAATTGGAAAATGTTATCCAAACCGCAGAATCCTATATGAACGCACTCTATATGCACCTACAGTAAATCATGGATCATGCCATCCCAAGTAAAACCAAGGCTCACTCCTACAAAAATAGGAGACCAGTCTGGTGGACCCCAGCCATAAACAAGCTATACAACAAAAGGAGGAGACTACTACATGACAGGGCCAAAACCCTAAAAGGGAAGGCATCCCTGATCAGTATTAGCAAGAAACTTCGCTCCACCATAAAAACCTCAAAGGCAAACTTCGAAAAAAAATTGCCAAAGACTCTAAAGATAATCACAAGGCATTCTTCAGTTACGTCAGGAACCTGGGAGGAAACACCCAGAACTGCTCAGAGGTAGTACAAAATGGCACAAAATACATGGAACCAACTGACATTGCCAACATTCTGGCTAACAGGTTCAGTGCAAACTTTACCCCCCCTTCCCCCCCAAAAGGGCCTGTGTCTATCCCAGATGAATGTAGTCCCCCAGATATCTCAGACACACAGGTAAAAGCAGCCCTCTCCAAAGCTAAAAACACAGCATCTATGAGACCGGATGGAATACCAGGCTGCGTCCTGCATGAGCTCCAGAAAGAACTAAACCCCCACTTTAAATTCACTATTCCAACTCAGCCTTAAAACAAGTTATGTACCCAAGGAATGGCATACAGCAACAGTGATCCCCCTCCCCAAGGGTGGACCCGCAATGGATCCTGGGAACTATCGCCCCATAAGTCTGACTAGCCTAATTTGCAAGGCTATGGAGTGTATCATTATGGATCATATAAACAAACACATAGGGAACCTCCAGACAATGGACCCTACCCAGTTTGGTTTTGTTAAAGGCAGATCCTGCCTCCTAAACCTGATTGACTTTTTTGAAACAGTCACCAAAGCCATAGATGAGGGAAAGGCAGTTCACCCTGCCTATCTGGATCTTGCTAAGGCTTTCTACACAATACCTCACTCTGGAATCATAAACAAACTAATCAGCTTAAACATCAACCCATATGTCACAAGATGGGTTGCAAACTGGCTTACGGATAGAACGCATGTGGTCAGGGTTGGAAGTGCCATGTCCAACTCCAAACCTGGTACAAATGGAGTCCCATAGGGCTCAGTCCTGGGGCCCCTCTTGTTCAGTATATACTTCTCTGAAGTACAGGCCAGCACAAAAGGACTGTGGCTTACCAAGTTCACCGATGATTGCAAACTGGGAGCCATAATAGACTCCCCAGCCGACACAAGCATCCTCCAAAAGGGTCTTATGGAGACAGATGCCTGTTGTCAAAGCCATGGCCTCAAACTTAATGCCAACAAATGCATAGTCATCCCCTTTGGGAAAAACAAGGTGCCCACTAATTACCACATAGGAGGAAACCCACTAAGTACAGAAGAAGTAATTAGGGATCTGGGGACCCAGGTTGATAGTAACCTCTCCTTTGACAATCACATTGCCAAAATAGTCAGAAAATCCTTCTATATTGCCCATCTTATAACTAAAGGGTTCTCTTCTAGATCTAGAGAGGTCATTGTGCCCCTATACTCATCACTCATCAGACCCATAATTGAGCACAATTCCCCATTTGGGATGTACCTTAACCGCACCTGCAGCAGCTGGAGAGACCCCAAAAGTTCCTTACCAAAAGGATCATGGACCTCAAACAGTTGCCCTATGCAACTAGGCTAAAGAAACTACAGCTCTACTCAGTTGCTTACCGCCTGCTCAGAGGTGATCTCTGCCTGACTTACAAGGCCATGTCCAACTCAGAATTAATGGACATGCTCCACCTTAAAAAAAACAAATCCATTAGAGCCACACGCTCCTCAGACTTAAACCTCAGCACAGCAATAAATAGGCCATGCTGGAGGGATAGATTCATATCCGAAAGGCTTCCCATACTCTGGAATACAATCCCAATTCATGTAAGACAAAGCCCCTCACTGGCCCTCTTCAAGAGAAATCTTGATGAGTGGATGGGAAACCGTAAGTGGCACTACTGGACAGAGGCTCTAGAAGTTAAATTATAAGGGTGGAGAAAGCCAAACACATTTTGGCTAGGCTTATAAATGCCTTAGGGCAGATAGCCTAGTATAAACCTATGAACCTTTGGCAATGACATTTACCAACAAGTTATAGGGGTAGCTATGGGCCTTGATGGCATCCACCTATACCACCATATATTTAGCAGCACGAGAGGAATAGTGTTTTTTATATATATATATATATATATATATATATATATATATATATATATTTTTTTTTTTAACTTTGCAGGGTATATCTGCATTTCTTTCATGAAATTTTTGTCATATGAAGTTTCACATAGTCATTTGGTCAATTTTGTAACCTTTGTACATGAAGCTTCTTCTTCTTTCAGCTTTTTCCTGGTTAGGGGTCGCCACAGCGGATCATCTGTCTGCTCATGATTGGCAGTGGAGTTTTACAGTGTCGAATTGCCAGCTCGGTGCTCAACCTTACACAGAAGGCACACGCATGCACACACTCACACCTAGGGCCAATTTAGAGTGTCCAATCCACCTACTGCATGTCTTTGGGATGTGGGAGGAAACCAGAGCACCCGGAGGAAACCCACGTGACCACAGGGAGGACATGCAGACTCTGCACAGAAGGCACCCCAGCCCAGAATCGAACCAGAGAACCTCTTGCTGTGAGGCGACAACGCTAACCACTGCACCACCGTGGCCACCCTAACATTTGTAAATGAAACTACTGTCTATAAAAAAAATTGAGTTGAATTGTGAAATATTTGAGGTGAACTATTTTGGAATGATAATCTATCAGAATGATGAAAGAAAGCTGTTGACTAAGCTTTACAGAAAACAAATTAGTGGGAACAAATTGGATTTTAGCTGTATGCACCCAAGGCACACTAAGTACAGTATTGTAAACAGTCAGTTTGTTAGGGCCTGTAAATTAACGAGTGAAGACTGTTTTTTTAAAAAGGGGTTATCAGGATGAATTATTTGAGCAGGTTCTCTTGAATGTGTTAAACAACCAGCTAGATCACAATGCTCTAGTGATAGACGCTGGTTGGAGTACTAGGGAATACAACAGCAGAACAGAGTAAATCATGTTCCCTATTACTTACATCATGATGCGTAGTTAAAAACATTGTTAGGAAATACTGGAATGTACTGAGGGGGCAAAAAGTCCTCACTGGGTGTATAGGAGAAACTACCAAGTTTGTAGACAGAAAGGAAGAACATTAAGAGTAGTCTTGAAAATGGGGAGGCACCCTTTATGAGAACAGCTATATATAAACCAGCTGAGACATTTATTAATTTTTATTTTATTTTACATTTGTTTGCCAGGATGGTCTGACTGGGACAGAACCCATTTTCAGAGGAGGCCCATGGAGAAAAGCTCCAGTCAAATTCTTCACATAATAACATAGTAACATAACATAACATGCATAACATATGTATATACAAAACATTTGGTTACAAACAGGAGGAAATTATACTTAGGAAAAATTTACAACAAAAATAGTAGTTATTTATAGACAAAAAATGAATTATCACAGAGATGTAACTAACATGGCAAGTATTGTTAGCAATACTTCAGTGGAAGAAACAGGTAAGAAGGAGTTTGTTTACAGAGGAGGAGTAGGAAGTTTAGTAGCTATAAGTGATAATTTTGTAGGAAGTATTGTTGGGTTAGGAGTAGTTAAAGCTAACTGTGGGTACAGTGGTTCTATTGCTTCATTTGTCAAAATTCTGTATGCAGATTGAAAGGTCGGGGTGAGTGAAAAGTTTAACTGTTACACAAATATAATATTTCATGCACAATGTGAGTCCAGCAGGGCATTCTGTATTGGTAAAACTGGTAGGAGACTTAAACATAGGATGGCTGAACACATGAGGATGGTTAAGAATTATGACAGTAACAAATGCTTTTGGAAGTCAAAGTAAGAAATGCAAAGGCTTTAAAAATGTTCTATGTTTTGTTTTAATGAAGTTCACAGAAGATTTTTCAGGTGGGGATTTAGAAGAAGTACTCAACAGACATGAGAGTATGTGAACATTCAGATTAAATGCAGTTTTATCTCCTGGTTTAAATGACAGTAGTAATTTGGAACATTGTTTTAAAGGTAAAGTTTTTCTAAGATTCAGAAAAGTTTAGGATTAAATGCGCAGTGTCATATGACTGATAAATTGCCTTACTTTAGTGAGTGATAAATGTGTTATTGTGGTCTGATGAAGTTCTTGCATTACATTGTTAGAACAATAGCGCTTACATTTGTATTAAATTTATTATTTTCCAGCAAAGCATGTTTATTACTATTTTTTTTCTTTAAGGCAAATGCTTTTGCTGCATCCAAATACTGTGTAGTTTGAGTCTGAGTTGTTTATTGACTTAAACATTTAGAAAATATAAGCTATTTCTCCACATGGATGTGAGAAAGACATTAGAAAAATGTTCAAAAAGGGGGAAATAGATGGGTTAACAACTTCAGTAACACAGCGATGAAGCTACTTAGGGAAATATCTCAAAATTCAGAGATATGGATCATGAAACTGGATAAAGGCGGAGCCTTGTCATCATGATCTATGACACATATACCAACAAAATGTTTAACCATCTGTTTGGGGATACATACTATGAAATCAGTTTAAATGAGAAAAATATTTGCTACAACAAAGTAGATATTATGTTAGAAGAGTTACTCATGAACCAGCAAATTAAGTTAGAAGAACATCACTATATGTCAGTAAAATATCCCAAAATACCCACAATTTTCAGGATCCCCAAGATTCATAAAGATGTATTGGACCCCTGCTTATACCCATTGTTGATGATCGAGCATCAAAAACCTACCTCATAGCAAAATTCATAGGTGGCTAACTAAAGGGTATATTACTTGATTGCCCCTGGATACTCAAAGATTTGTGGGATTTTTTGTCCAAAATCAACAAAAAGATGCATACTGACAACTTGATTTTTATGACAATAGATATTAGGGACCTATTTTCAGTTATACCACATGAAACGGGTATAGAGTGGTTTTACCAATATCTCTGCCAGTATTGCACACGCAGTCACAACAGCATTTTAACATTAAGAACATTGATGGAATTTGTGTTGGACACAAACATCATAACTTTTGAACAACAGTTATTCAAGCAGTTCATTTGCAAAGGACTGGACATTTTATGGACAGTTCCTTGACGACATCATAATTTTTGGAAGAAAGACAAGGAGGAGGAACTTGATAACTTCTTAGACTTCTTGAAAACTAGTACTGATTTTTTGGAATTTACTCATTCTATTACCGAATCCACTGTCAACTACCTGGACATTGCTATTGAAAAAGATGTAGTTAAACAACAGTTTACTTCCACTATATTCCAGAAACCCATGTATTCAAACAGTCTATTACATTTTGCCAGCTGTAACCCCCTTCATCAAAAGAAGGCGTTAGTAAAAGGACAGGGGGTAAGACTAGCTAGGATGATTTCTGAACATGACGAGTTCATTACACAAACTGACATCTTAAAAGACATGTTAGAAAAGAGGGGTTACCCTGTGAGCTATGTTGGCAACATTTTTCAGGAGGTAATAAACAAAAGGTTGAGTGGGTATTTTTTTACCCCTGCTTAGTACAGGAGGAGGAATTCAAAATGATGCAAGACAGGAGAGCAGTAATATTTTTAAAAGTTCAGCTATATTTAAATTCAACCAGCAATTTTATAATATCAAGCACATCATTCAGCATAACTGGAACATTTTTAGCATTGACGTAGCACAGGCACAGCTTGTAGGACCAGGCCCTAACATCATATATAAAAGAGACTGCAGCATAAAAAATATGCTGGAAATACAGAAATATGATTTAGACAGAGGTATAGGGATGGTAAAATGTGGTTACTGCCTGCAATGTCAGTACATTCTTGAAGCAAAATACATCTTGGTTCCCAAGTATGGGAGACATACTATAAGAGGGAAAATGTCTTGCAACAGCAAAGTCATGGTTTACCTGGCCCTATGCTCCCAATGTCCGAGTTTCTACATTGGTAAAACTAAAAATGCATTGAGGAGTAGACTATATCAACATTATTATAATATAAACAGAAAAGATTGTAAAAATGCATTAGCAACACACATTAGTGCCAATGAAGGACATGGATTCAAGTTTGTTATCATAGAGCAGGTTATCATGGAAAAAAGAGGGGGTTCCCTTAATGATTTCCTAGAACTGTCAGAACTCAAATGGCAAATAAGAGCAAATGCATCAGAGGGTCCAGGACTTAATAGTGCTGTGTCAATTAGTTCTGTTTTAAGACTGAAGGCACAATTCTTTTTATAAAGAAAGTTTTAAAATAAAGGATGGTTGTTTTTTAGGTAGATGTTGCTAATATTGTGGATGAAAGTTAGGCATGCATTCCAGGGTTTATGCATCATTTTTTCTTATGCATCTTAAAATATGTTTTAAGCGCTTCAATTCTGCTATGTTTTTATTCTGCATAGGTCTTGCGCATGGTTGCTTTAAGAACCTCATTCCATTTTATTAATTGTTCAGATGAAACCTTTATGATATGTATATAAGGGATGTTGAGTAAAAGGTTACTTCATTCTGATGAAGTTTCCATTGGAGAGATGAAAGCGCTCAAAATAAACTTTTCTGTGTGGATCTTGACCTTGGTTTCTTCATTATTTTTTGGAATATCCACATGGATGTCATGAAAGAGCAGTGTTTTTCAAGCATTTCATTAAAAAACAAGGTTGTCTTTTCTTTACTATGAGCTGTTTAATGGCTCAGAAAATATTAGCAAAGAAGAATTTAAGTCAGGCAATATTAAACTCTCGCAGCAAAATATTGCTCACTCTGCAACATTGACTTTTGGAAGAGCTTTTGCAAATTACATCTGTTTGGTAAGATTCTGAAACCATACGTTATGATAATTTGAGTAAGTTATAACATTCCACTTTATTCTCAATGCAAAACAAATGTGACACTGTAGTGGAAATCTATGATCTTTTATTGTTGTGCTGTTTATAGAGCAATATCAATAGATGGTATATGCTTTTCATTCAACATGCTTTACTTATTGGTTTTTGAATTTATATCAAATTGATTCTCTAAAAATTGTGTTTATCAATTTGTTATTAACAAGACTGTGGCAAAATATTATAACACAACAATACTTAAGGTAATCGTGAGTGCCATGCTCATGTTCTCTCTGCTGCCAATGCCAGCATTAACTTTGAAAATTGGTTTGCACATCCATTCGTATTAGTTAATGATTTAGTGTCTGAGAAGGCTTTTTTCATAAATGTTTTCTATAGCTCTTAGTGCTGTCTGTCACATTTTAGGATTACTGTTAACTTTTTTTCAGGATATTAGGAATTTTGAAAAAAGAAAGATAGAAAGATAATCTTCGCCATGCTTACAAAGATTTGAACCAAGGAAACGTTTATCATGAATGTTAATTGCCATAGGCTCTTTGAATGTACCAATTTATAATTATACTTCAGTTATGACTGTTTTTATATAGTAAGGTTGTAGAAAATAGGCTCTGTATTTTATTGAGTGGCTTAAGTCAAATACTTATAAGATCCATTTTACTAATAGAATTGAACATACATCTGTTGATTTTGTGGATGACTTTCTTCATAGAATAGCAGTATCTGTCTATCAGTAGTTAATGAAAAACGAATGAATCTTTTAATAATGCTGCCATGCAAGACCTTCCTTAATCACAGTTTTGATGTGTCTGGCAACAAAGTTTTTTTTTCAGATTCATCAGATTCATTTTTTACCTTCAGTTAAGGAAATTAAACAATTTAGATCAAAGGGATAGTTTACAGACATACAGATCACTTGTATACCTTGCATAGTTATATACTTTACAGAAGTAGACACAAAGCACTTAAAGTGATCTTGGAACATTTTTTTTTTCTTATAACCAAAGAACACTTAACAAGAGAAAACTAATGTATTCCTATTGGGACATTCTTTTAAGAGACTTAGTAGCAGCAACAACTGTGGATGATGACTACTCCATATGTTTCAGAACTGAAAGCAATGTAAGGGAGTAAATAAAAAGGAGTGCATTTTACTCTTTAATTTCCAATGGCGTGAACAGAGCTCTTGCAAAGTGTGAAAGTTGCAATATTTGTGAATATGTTTTAAATTATTATTTGAATTTCGGCTATATTGTAGTTGAGGGCCTCACCAGTTTGATTTGTGCAGAAGTGGGCGTGTCGCAAATGGAGTGACAACCCGGTCTGCATATTTAATTTGCTTGTGCATACATGAGACACAAATATTAAATGTACACAAATGGCCCATTTCTTCCCTGACCCTCATAAAAAATATAATGTAAGTTTCATTATTTAATGCAGTTCAGAAACTAAATGTTATTGGAAAACCGGCGACCATACTTTAGGCTTGTCACCTTTTTAGTTTCCCAGACTGGGACATTTTTGTGGTAAAACAAGATTTTGCAGGACAAACAGTATATCTATCCCATTTCTTTACCATTAGTATTTACTGAGCTGTAGTGCCCCCTCGAGCTAACATGCCAAATACCAGGAGAAATATTCATGAAGTCAGTGAAGACATCACTATGAATATTCACTTATTATTCGAACAGGAATAAACAATAGCAGATGCCATTTGAATACAGTTTTTTATGTTGGTAAAACAGTAAGTTAGGTTCTTTTCGGTGGTCGTGGGTATGGTTTGTCCTGCAAAATCTCGTTTCCCATTTTGGAGATAGGGAAGTTGAGAGGTATGATTCACTGTAGACTGACAGGTTAAGTAAGCAGCCGTTGGTATGTGTTTCACATTTTGAGGGCTAATGTTTCCCATTTTGGAGATGGGAGGTTGAGAGGTATGATTCACTGTAGACTGACAGTTTTTTTTACGGCGATATTGTAGTCAAGGGCCTCACCAGTTCAGAGCACTTTTTCTTTGGTTGTACATTCGGAGAGAATGCATATTCATGAATGATATATCAGGGGGGTGGGTTTGGGGTGGGGCTTGCTACAGCGCATCTGGTGAGGCCCTCAACTACAATATCGCCAAAATGTCTGTGATGGTTCTGTGATGACCCCATACTTAAATCCAGGGCAATAATTAAGGAGCCTCAATCCTCAACACTGTCTCCATTAAGAAAGCATCACTGAAAGCAGGGACAGAACAGGCTCCAAACCTGGGAATGAACTATTTGCTTCAATCCAGATTCCCAAATGAGTCTTCACACTACCCACTGCAGTGCACTGTTCTAAGTATTTGACACACTCACTCTTAAATTTGATAGTCAAACATGCAGACACTCTTGGGAAAGACTGGCACAGATTAATCTACTGTGTCCTCTTGCTCAAATTACACAGTAATGCTACCACCAGTCAAAATACCATGACACCCTTCAAAAGAGGTGTTCAATTATATTGAGTAAAATAAATTTTGACATAAGAGGTAGCATGAAATCCAAACAGTCAGGCTTTTCGGAGTGGCCCTGGTGTTATCACAATAAGCATAAACACTCTGAGGTTACTAAAAGTACTTTCTCAATAATTAGCCAGAATAGAAGATAGTAAAATATTTAATAAATAAAAATTATTTAAAACATATATACACTAAGTAACTAACTCTAATAAACCACAGAGTTTCACATACAGGAGTTAAGAAAATAACACTGTAGGATAGGTTTCACACTGATTGAAGAAAAATTCTAACTATCTAACTAACTGTAGCTTCCTAACTGTCTAAAGATTAAATATCCATATCTAATCTCATTAAGTCAGCAAGGCAGTATGATACTTTTACTTCTGCAAGCAAAATAACAATATATGTCCACTCTTCAGGCTGTTGTCCGGTCCTCAGCGACTGGATTAGCAAAATCCTATTATTTCTGCTGAACAGCTCTGAAAAACACTGAGAGATAAATATTGATCTGGAAAACAACCACTCACTACTACACAACTGCTGCAACTGTTCTACACTACTCTCAGCTGATTCAGAACCTGCCTTTTATAGCAGAATCTTTTAAAAGTCACAGAAAGTAGTTATGAAAATTCTACTCTCTCATTTCAGACTTTTGAAAAGTAAACAAAAACAGCTGCTGTGGAGATTCCATTTCTTTCAGTTCTGGCACATGATGACATCACTCTAGGTCACTGACTGACACAACCTGCAATCCAAATTCTTTTTAAAGGGCATGTACATTTGGTCAGCCAGTAGGACCCTGTTTTATTCAAACATCTTACACAAATCAAATAAACAATCAAAAACATAAATGTATTTACAAAATTACAGGTAGTCATGATGGCATTTATTAAACAGGCTAACTTACATATATTTATAAGTATTTACAAAACTGCAGCCAGACATGTTAGCACAGAGAACAATATCTGATATCCTCACATTCCTCCCCCTTTAAAGTCTCAAACTAGATTTTCAACCGACCCTAAAAAAATCATTGCTTGAGAAAAATGGTGCTGACTGAAAATGTATCAACCCACACCCTGTCTTGATGATCCCTCTGCATTGGCATTGCTGTAATGTAGACTGGCTAATACAGGGGGTCCTCCCAAAGCCTGTTTAAGCTTCCAGAATGCCTGTTCACAATCATCTGTGGTCCACACTACTTTATCAGGCTTATTTTCCTTGTTAGGTCAGTAAGTGGTGCAGCTATTTGTACTATAGTTGGACACAAATTTCCAATAGTACCCCACTGTCACTAAGAATGCTGTCACCTGCTTTTTGGTAACAGGGACAGGCCATGCCTGAATAGCTTCCACTTTGGCAGGTTCTGACCTAATCTTACCACTTCCTACAATATGTCCTATGTAGGAGACCTCTGTCATACCCTCCTGACACTTACTCGGCTTAATGGTCAACCCTGCCCTTTTTAATCTTCCAAAGATCTCTCTGACATGTTGTAGGTGCTCTTACCAGTAATGACTGTAAATGGCAATATCATCCAAATAAGTGAGAGCATAGTCCCCTATTCCTACTAAGATATTATATACTAACCTCTGGAAGGTTGCTAAGATATTTGTCATCCCAAAGGGTATCCTTCTAAACTCATATAATTCAAAAGGTGTTGTAATAGCTGACTTTTTTCTAACAATACGAGTCAAGGGTACCTGCCAGTATCCCTTGGTCAGATCAGTAGTGGTCAGATACTTAGCCCCACCCAGCTGTTCTAAAGCTTCATCTGTTCTAAGCATGGGGTATGCATCTGATTTTGTATAACGATTGAACTTTCTGTAGTCTATGCAGCATTTTACACTACCATCTTTCTTTGGAACTAATACTACTGGGCAAACCCAACTACTGGACTCCTGAATTACTCCAGCTCCAACATTTCTTTTATCTCATCATTCAAAGCCTGTTTGACTCACTCAGACACCTTCTAAGGAACTTGCTTGATAGGCCTTTGCTGTCCTTTATCCACATGGTACTGCACTAGGTTAATACAAACAGGTTTCCCAGTGAACATGCCCCCAAATTTCTGTAACACTCTTCATAAATCTTTAGCCTGAATAGGGGAGAGCTGCTGAGATATTGCTACCTCTCCCACAGAAATGTCAGTCCGAGCCTCACTGAGAAGGTCAGTCATCAGATCCCCCTCAGACTCTTTCTACCATCCACTGTGAATATTCAGTACCAGGGTCTCCCTATTGTGATAAGATTTCATTATGTTAACATGATACAACTTGTGTCCCTGCCTCCTGTTTACTAAGTTTACCATGTAGTTAACATCACCAACTTTTGCAATCCCAGGCCAATAAAAGTTTTGCATAATGCATCTTTTGGTACACTTTATGCCTATATGACCTGTAAAAGGAATGTGATGAGCTATGGCTAGAAGTGCCAAACAGTAGGCTCTGGGCTGTACTAACTGCCATATTACCTCACCTACTAGCCCTCCCTCAGGGGTATTCTCCATACAGTAACCCTTTGTTATCTGCATAAGAGATATCAAGGGCTATGGCTAGAGCTGTCAAATGGTAAGCTTTGGGCTCTACCAACTGCTGTATTACCTCACCCTCTAGCCCTCCCTCAAGGGTCTGCTCTCTCTAAAGTAACCCTTTATTGTCTACAAAAGAAATATCATGGGCTATGGCTAGCGATTCCAGATGGTAGGCTCTGGGCTCTACCAACTGCTGCATTCCCTCACTTCTAGCCCTCCCACTGGGGTCTACTCTCTGTACAGTAACCTTTTATTATCTGCAAAAGGAATGTCATGGGCTATGGCTTGAGGTGCAAGATGGTAGGCTCTGTGCTCTATCAACTGCCGTATTACCCCTCCCTCTAGCCCTCCCACAGAGGTCCACTTCCTGTTCCAGGCTACAGACTCCCCTCTTTCATGAGTATCAGGTGCTTCCTTAGCTACCTCCCTCAAGCCTTGTAAGGTACTGTCTGCAAGCTGTTCCTATCTCAACTCTACTTCTGTGACCCCTCCTAGGTCTCCATTCACAAGAAGCCCAGTATCTTCTGTCAACATGCCTCACTGTCAGCCTTGACACTGCCACTCACCTCTGTCCTTGCAGTCACCATGTCCACAGGAACACCAGTACCCACCAGCAGCTGTTCACCTTCAGGCTCACTGCTACAAGGTAGCTCCCTTTCTGAATTAACCACATCGCTAGCCCCAGCTTCAGGCATAGCATTTGTCTAGGTCTCCACCAGACTACCAGACCTATGTGCCTGCCTCCAAGCTTTACTGGGTGCATGCACACAAGGTACTACACTATCAAAAGTGTTCCCTATTAGGACATCCTGAGTGATATCCTCAAACACACGTATCTGCTTGTTCTCTTCTCCACCCTCCCAGTCAAGATGAGCCCTAGCCAAGGGTATTTGGAATGGGGTTCCTCCTACAGACCTAACTGCTGTGAACTGCCCAAGTAAGTACTGCTCCTCCCCAACCACTGCAGGCCTCACAATGGTTATATCAGCAGTTGTGTCTCTCTTAGCAGTAATCTGTCTTCCATCCACTATGATAGGATACAAATTTGAGTGATAATTTGGCACCGTGTTGTTTCCAGACAACTTATCACTAGCATTCTGTCACTGCCACTTCCTGGCTCCCTCCGCTTTTTTTTTTCTCACTTTGTTTCAATGGACATTTGTATGCTACATGTCTCCTCTGATTACAATTGAAACATCTACTTCTTGATTCTGATGATGTGCTTGAACCAGTGGCTTCCCCTGTTAGTGGTTAACTCTGGTGTAGTGGTTTAGGTTGCCCGCAGGTGTTTCCTTATGTCTATGTGCAGCACTGGGTATCCCTTTCTTATGCAGTGATATCCTACTTGCCAAGTAGAGATCACCTTTTCTCCCCAACTCATTTGCAGAGTTACATTCTTAGTTTGCCAACCAGATCCGCATATCCTCAGGCAAAGTGCTGACATCTTGTTCCCTCATCAAAAGGTCTGCCAGACCTTCAAAAGTGGAGACCTGACACCCATTCATCCACCTGTGAAAGTAAGTACTTAAATCAGCATTGTAAATACCATACACTTTCATCTGCCTTGCGCCTATGTTGACAAAACATTTTTATATACATTTTGGGAGTTAATTTGAAGCAATCAAATAAATATTATTTTACACAATCATAATTCAAACAATCAATATCAGACACTCTAGCAATTACATTAACAGTTCTAACATGGAATGAGGGGGTCAGGAACTATACCCAGACCTCATGGTCAACAGTATATTGTTTACATACCCTCTCAAATATATAAATAAAACTATCAAAGTTATCTCCCTCACTGTACTGAGGAAAAAGTTTACTGACCTTTATGGCTTCTGGGGTTTGGTCATTCCCTTCCCCATTACCTCCATGACCCTGTCAAAGGCTTAGAAGCTCCTTTTCATGCTGTTTCTGCCGCTCTCTCTCCTCAGCCTCTAAACATTGCTGCCTCTCATTTACTTCAGCTTCCATCTCCAAATGCTGCAGTTCCTTCTGACACTGTCTATACTCGGTCTCCAAAGATTTGATCTCTGTTCTTTTTCATGCTGGTGTTGCTTCTTCTTCTCCATTTCTCTCTTCTCAGCCTCCAGACATCTGGCTTCCATTTTAAACTGATGCTGCTTCTCCTTGGTCTGCAAATGTCACAGTTCAAACTGATGCTGTTTCTCTCTCTCCCCTCAGCTTCCAGTTCAAGTCTCCTTAACTCCATGGAAATGTTTAAGTCATCTGAATGAAAAGGTAGACTGTCTTGTCAAGGAAGTATGTTTATCCCCAACTCCAAACTGGATATCCTCTGAGCTGCTGAGTTGCTCTGTGGCTGCAACTAAAGCTGAGATCATTGCTTCCTTAGTCAGGCTGGCATGCACCAGTCCTTTGGCTTTGCACACCTTGGCCAACTGGTTTCTGGTCAGCTTACTATAATTCTCTGCTGTCATATTCTGCCTGCTGTCCTTGACTAAACTCACTAAACAGATAATGAAAACTATTGTGCAATGAAACGCTGCATTTTTATCTTGTGGCTGTCAAAAGTGTATACCTCAGTGACAACTACCAACAGGCTATCAAAGCTCAATTAAAATATCCCACCACTCTGATACCAAATAATGTGACAACCCCCTACTTAAAACCTGGTAGTAACTAGAGAGCCTTAATCCTCACCACTGTCTCCGGTAAGGGAGAGTCACTGAAAGCAGGGATAGGACACATGATGTCCCCTAAGGTGACACAGGGAACAGACTCCAAACCTGGGAATGAACTATTTAATTCAATCCAGATTTCCAAAGGATTCTTCATACTACCCACTGCAGAGCACTGTGTCCCAGTTCTAGGTATTAGACACACTCACTCTTAAATATTTGATAATCACACATACAAACACTCTTGGGAAAGACTGGCACAGATTAACGGCTACGTCCTCTTTCCCAAATTACATGGTAACACTGCCATCAGTCAAAATACTACAATACCCTTCAAAAGGGGTATTCAGTTATATTGAATAAAATAAATACTGATATGAAAGTTCGCATGTAATCCAAGCAGTCAGGCTTTTCAGAGTGGCCCTGGTATTATCACAATAAGCATAACACTCTCAGGTTATTAAAAGTACTTTCTCAATAAACAGCCACAATACAAGGTAGTAAAATATTTAAAAAATAAAACTGATTTCAAACATATCTGCACTGAATAACTGATTCTAATAAACCACAGATTTCCACACATAGGAATTACGAAAATAACACTGAAGGACAGGTTTCACACTGATTGGAGAAAAAAATGAAAAACTCTAAACTATCTAAATGTAGCTTCTTTAAAGATTAACAGTCTCACTCTTATCTCATTTAGTCAGCAAGGCCAGATGATACTCTTACTTCTGCAACCAAAATAAGAATATATGTCCAGTCTTCAGGTTGTTGTCTGGTCCTCAATGACTGGAATAGCAAATTCTATTATTTCTGCTGAACAGCTCTGAAAACCTCCGAATGATAAATACTGATCTGGGAAACAACCACTGACTACTACAACAACTGGTGCAACTGCTCTACACAATACTCAACTGACTCAGAACCTGCCTTTTATAGCAGAATCTTTTAAAAGTCACAGAAAGCAGTTATGAAAATTCTACTCTCTCATTTCAGACTTTTGAAAAGTAAACAAAAACAGCTGCTGTGGAAATTCCATTTCTTTCAGTTCTGGCACAGGATGACCACTCTAGGTCACTGACTGACACAACCTGCATTCAGAATTCTTTTTAAAAGGCATGTACATTTGAACAGCCAGAAGAGCCCTGTTTGATTCAAACATCTTACACAAATCAAAGAAAAAATCAAAACAAATAAACATATTTACAAAATTGTAGCTAGTTATGAGGGCATTTATAACACAGGGTAATTTATAATTATTTACAAGTATTTACAAAATTGCAGCCAGACATGCTAGCAAGATAATAATATCTGATATTCTCACAGACTCTGTGTATAAGATGGAAGCTTAAATGGCTGAAGTTAAGACTGAATGCAAATTCCTGAAATCTATAAAATACTGAAAGTCAAAATCTTGAAATAATGCTACTGTATATCTCTATATCTATGTAACTATGCATTTATATCTATCTGTATAGATGTAGATATATATAGCTATATAGCTATAGATATAGCTATGCATATATATATATATATATATATATATATATATATATATCTATGGGTCTGCTTCATTTGAGCGACAGACCATTTGATCGAAACTCATTTGATCGAAATTTCATTTGGTTGAAAACCAGTATTCAAGGCATGAAACTGGGATTTGTCCCCCTCTCCAATGTCGTGCGACCCTGGAGTTGGTATATATAGTTAGGTGGGTGTGGGTGCAGCCCCCCACATAGTGTCCTTTAAAATGTGTATGTTTTGTTTTATTTTCTTCTTTTAAATGAAACTATGTACGGGGCGTTGCCCCCCACACCCACCCTAACTATATATACCAACTCCAGGGTCGCACGACATTGGGGAGGGGGACAAATATATATAGATGTAGATGTATATATATACACACACACACACACAAACACACACACATACATACACACACACACACACAAACACATATATATATGGATTGCTATGTTCATAGGTTCATAGAAGTTTACTAGGCTAATGTCCCTAGAGTCCTTACAAGCCTAGCTATGTTTGTCCTGAGTTGCCCTAATTGTCGTTGTTTCCATGAGTGAAATTCACAGAAGTAAATGTCTGTGGTAGTTTAATACCGACTTCCTCTGTACAGGATGGACATGTGTGCTACCCCAGGAGTGAATTTGTAGTCAGTCATCAAAAGTAAATGGTATATATATATATATATATATATATATATATATATATGTATACATATACATTTTTTTAACATACATATACTTGGTGTCCTTAGGAGTCATTTGCATATATCCCATAGGACCCCATTACATTAGTTTTAAGGTATCACAAAATAAATCTCTGACTTGGTACTGATGGTTTGTCTGTGTGTCCTTTTTACCCTTTGATTTAGGGTTAGTTAGTTGGGATATTTTGGAGGTACCTTAATCTTTATAGGCATCAGCTGAATTTAAATAGCCTGTTTTTTGAAGTATAGTTAAGCCATCTGCTTATGTTAAGCTGCTGAGGTCAATACAAAGGCTGAAGCATGTTTGTCTGCAGTTACTGGGGTTTGGTTTTATTGGGCCGAATATAACCAAAACAACTTAAATAAAGTCAAGAACATGCAAAACAGTAGGTTTATGTTATCACACAGTAAAGACTCTAATTTGGCTGAGTTTTTCTTGCAGTTTTTACTGAATGGTTTGTGCATGTGTCTTTTTTATGCTTTGGTTTGGATACACACACACACACACACACACACACACTAATCTAAAGATCTATAGCAATATACATATATATATATATATATATATATATATATATATATATATATATATATATATATGGTCCACTATCTAATCCCAAAATACTGAAATCCCGAATGTCAGTATTTCAAAATTACATAGCCAAAAACACTAAATGCCAAAACCTGCAGAAGTGCGAAATTCAAAATCCCGAAGTTCGGAGATTTTGAATTAGTGCATCTGGTGGTACGGTGTGTGAATGGATGGATGGAAGTTTAGGTAAGTATGTATGTGTAAGTGTGTTGGTTAGGGGCTTTAGTGTGTGTAAGTGTGTGTTATGACTGTGATGTGTGTGTGTATGAGGGACTGTAAAATGTGTGGGTTTGAGTTTCCTTTGTGTGTCTGTGCGATCTCTGAGTTAAAATATTTAAGTAGGGGGGTGGGGGCACAGCCCCCACAGGGGGGTTGCAGGGGGGGCTTGCCCCCTGCTTATCTGTAGTGTATATATTTCATTGTGGGGGTAATTTTGTGTATGTGTGTGTGTGTGTGTGCTGTATGTGTAATGTACGTTCTAGATTTTAAATTTCGCTGTTATGGGATTTTGGGATTTTGTATTTTTGTAGTATTTTCAGCTATGTAATTTCAAAATACTGAAATTCAGGATTTCAGTATTTCGGGAATACATAGTGGACCTATATATATATATATATATATATATATATATATATATATATATATATATATATATATATATATATTAAATATAAACATGTGCTTTACACATCAAATGAAAATAAACAGTGTTTCATTAGGAATACAAATTCCCTTCAACCTCCATATCGAACTGTGCCCTGCTCCATTAAATATATATTGTAAATCCATGGTTATATAATTCTGTGTACAATAAAATGGTTTTACTGAATAAATATTATTAGTATTGCTTTCTTATTTTGTATGTTAAGTTAAAATTTTATATGTAAGTTTATGTATACACTTTGTATCATTTCTGAGTTTGCATTTTAATCTACTGAGTTTCAGATTATTCTAGCTTTCAGTATATTGGTGTTAGTCTTGAGAATTTCAATGATTTAAGCTTCAGTCTTTGATGCTGAGTCTTTTTTGACTATGTGTGAGTAGGTAACATTCTACAAAATCTATGGTTTGTTATCATTTGCCCTTGCAAGAAAATGTAAATAGGGTATCCTACAAGAATGTTAAATTGTCTATGCAAGAACAGGTCAAAGATATAGAAAATAATAAAATGGATACTCAGTTTGTATTTATGGGGTTACTGTAACTGCAACTTTAAGAATATGGCAGTAACATGCTCAAACTAATCAAAAATAAAGAAGACTGCTGATGTTTTTCCTCATGTGGCCTGGATTGTTGTTTTTGAGTTTTAATAAATTACTCTATATAGGAAGTTGTTAATAATTCCTTTATTGAATTACCACTTGTGATATAGGCAATTTAACATTAAAAGGAATCAAAGTATTTTAACAAGTTCACGTTTACTAACATTATACTTCACATACTATATATTGCTATATATATCATATAACCTAAGCAACAGTACATAGCTTATTCAACTCCTGCCTTTTTTTAAACAAGAAATATCTTTATTAAACCATCACTTAAAAAATAGGCAATCATGCATTTATATAAATGAGAACAATCTACACCAATACAGTCCTAATTGCAAGCATGTTACATCACTTATAATCTACTCAACCATTTTCAGTCAAACATTACATAGCTTATTTAAATCCTGCCTTCCTTTAAACCTCATTCCTCTCCTGAATGTATTGTTCCCACAATTCCCATTTTTCCTATCTAGTTTGCTCCTACCCTTTTCTAAAGATCTCAATTCCAGTTGTTTTATCTCTGTTACTATATTCACTATATCTAGTATAACTGGTTTAAATTTTGATTTCAATTTTCAAGTGATTGCTTTTTTGGCAGGCACCATAATTAGACACAGCAAGGCCTTACCATGTTTAGGCAACTCCGATTCTGTATCATAGCTCAGAAAAATCATCTCCCTCATCACAACAATCTTCCCACCCAGCATCTCCGACAGTGCATCCCGCAGGGAATCTTTAAGGTCAGCCAACTAATTTTACTCCCAGAAAATCTATTCCCAATTACCTCTTTCTTCCCCATCACACCTCCAACATTTACTATCTACCTGAGAAAAAAATTCTCTGCAGTCTACTTGGGGTATACAATTATCAGTTTGAACATTTCCAAGTAAAAATTATAAATCTTCCAGATTTTGTTACATATTTGGGAGACATACATATATACTCCCATTGTTTCTTTGTGAATTGCTTATCCAGTCTCTCTTTTCAATCCTTTCTAACCTCCTCTGATTGATTATTATTGTTATCATGCAATATTTTATATGCTTTACTAATTATAACTTTTTAATGGCAGCTTCTATTCTAGATTCTACTAAACACTCTACCAGTGCTGGTCTTTCATTTAGGACTGCCTTATTTCTTTCTCTTTGCCTATACTCTAATATCAGTCTTTGATAGGGAAGACAATCTCTAACCTGCAGTCCAAATAAATTTGTACCATCTTCCCATTCTATCATATTTCCTCTCTAGTTATTTGTTCCCAATGCCTTGGTCCCTTTGCCAGTTTTCTCCAATAAATGCCAGGCCTGTTTTGCCTATTGTCCATATACCTAATTGCAGACATCACTATTGGCATAATCTCCTTTCTCTATTCCCATGTTGGGTTATTTCTCAGGATACATTCCGCTACTTTACAGATATAATATTATGTACAATTATTTTTACACTCCTTAAAGACCTGCATCCAAAATTCCAGTCTCTCTTTGATTCTTGAGCTTCCTCCATTTCATCATCTTGCCTTTCCATTTTGAATTATAGTTTTCTGCTTGTGGTATGTATAGGAGCCTTAACTGTGTAGCTGTGAAATACCCCTTCAAACTGGGTAATCCCAATCTGCCCTATTCTACTGGAAGAATTAGCTTATCCCACTTTATTCTTACCATCTAGCAAGTTATTAAATATGGATTTGTAATATAGCATTCCTGTACATTCAGATGATGCAATTTAACTTGAACACTAAATTAAATAAACTAAACAAATATATTTTATTAGCTTCTAAGACTGCCTTTCATTTTGTGAACAAATAACTCTTTTCCAATGTAATCTTTTCTTTGAAATTAAGGATTGCACCATTACAATTCTGCTGTTGAGAGAAATATAAGAGGTGCACAACATTGTTCTGTATTTATGTACCTCTTTCTATGCACTATGACACTTTTACTCAAAGATCTGTTATTCAAACGTGCAGACAGTTTGCTTAGATTTACTCTTGCAAGTTCATAAATGTGATTTATAATAATAACTAAATCAGAGTGTGTTTTGAATTTATGCAATTTATGGATCAACTAATGTTTTGCTTGCTTATACCATTCTGGAGAAGTATGGTTCAGTAGATCATGTACATAATGCCTTTTCAAAATATATTGCCACTTTTAGACTTGAATAGGTCCCCCTGTTCTAGTTTCTCCATTTTTCTGTTGATTTGATTCTTCATTTTATACAGATTTATTCCCCCCCACCACCATGTTATCCATATGTCCATTCCTCAAAATTGTTTGCCTTCATATATTTGCATTACAGTTGTAGTTCTTTTTTAACCATGTTTCTGTCATCAGAACATTTTTCATTAGCCCAGTGGTTCATGCAATGTTTTGACTACATTAAGGACGTGGTACTCATCTGTTTGTTTTTATTTTTTTGGTTATTGTTGCTTTTATTGTTCCCTTTTTGTCTAAATAATTCTACAAATAATTTCTGCCCAGGCTTCCTGTCTGAAGTATAAGACCAATAGTTGTGATCTCTGCAGTTGCACAGGGAATGGAGTGCATATCAAACCTCAGTATCATGCCATTAAAGGATTGCTGCAGATCTTGCTACTGTATGAAATACAAGGGCACTGTACCTCAGATTAAGGGCAGTACCTTAAGGTACTTCTGAGAATCTCACTGTTCCAAGGATCATAACCATGGTCTTAAGAATTTCACAATGAACCCCTTTGTGTGTGTTCTAATTTAATGGTGAATATATTCTCATTATGTTCTTGTTATTAGTGTGCATTAGAAGGTATTGTGATATATGCATGGCATAGACCAAAATCTGCATAATGCTTTTTGCAATATTCTCCACACTTAATTAAATGCTTGCTAATGCTACTTAGAAGATGGTTGCATAATAGCCAGGTTTTCATCCCAGATCATTGTGGACCATTGTGACAAAAACATACACCTTCTAAGTGTTTGCAATAAAGCTATAACTCTTAGTTTTATACCAGGTTTTCAGCCATTGTCTGAACCGCATGACAGAACCTCAGCAATTAGAAGTGGAAGGATGTGTCAGAATAGGAATGAAAGCTTTACCATGAAAAATTTGCATTAAACTGAATGTTCATAAATCTGCTGCCATAGAACCTTCTCTATTTTATGAATGATAGAAAGCTGTGCCTCTTTAAAAGAAGGAAGTGAGGTACTGCCTAGCAAGGCTTCATTGACGGTTTGATATAGGTAAAAAATATTTATTTATTTTACATTTGTTGACCATGAATGTCTGACTGAGCTAATAGTAGCCCTTTTTCAGCAGAGGCCCACAATTAGATTGCAGAGGTCACTGAGATTATACTTCTACAGACCATCTGAAACTTTTTTTTCCCTTTATATGTAACTTTAAGAACATCATGAACTCTTATTTTAAAACTTAATTTCTGCATACTTAGGAAGATGTAACACATGTGAAAAGTTAGACTGCCTGAAAGGCTGAGTGGTTCAGGAGAAACATTACATAATCATATCAACCATACCTCTATATTTATTTATTTACATTTGTTGACCATGAACATTTGACCTGGCAAAAAACCCTTTTAGCAGAAACCAGAGGAAAAAAGTTCCACACAAAAATTACATGTCATGCATTCATACAAAGAATAAATGTCACCAGGATAACAATTGCAGTATATAGAGACATAGGATTTAACAAAAAATCTTTCTATAAAGTACACACATAATTCAAATCATGTAAAATTGCAATGAACCTTTATTGACACACATTGGATAAACATATTACGTAGCAATACAGTAGTAATGATTTGTGAGTAGTAAAAGTAGATACTTTGATCTAATGCCAAAGGTCAAGTTGAGATAGAAAGAGAGAATTACTGCAGATAGATATAGTTAAATGAGAGGGAGGTAGAACAGTTGATTATTACTAAGATAAATGTTTAAGAGTAACAAATGATATGAGAGACTTGTATTTTAAAACAGAGCAAAGGTTATGAGGCAGGGAATTGTACATAGTAGCATAAAGTTACAGTGACTGATAAGTAATAGGGAAAACAATACTTTTTAGTGCTTACAGTTAAAGCATTAGCCTGAGGTTGAGCGGGAGCATAGCCAGAAGTTATTTAGGTATTGTTTAAACTGATTTTTGAAAACTTTTGTTTTTTTAGTTTGCTTTAAGTGTAGTGGTAGGAGTTTCAAAGTTGGTGACATAGCAGGGGTAGACTGAATCACCAGCCGTATTATTAGAATTGGTGGTGAGTAAGAGTGAGTGCGGCTCCCTGGATGGGGAATAATATTTAATGGTGTTTTGTAGTGCTGTAAAGATTTCTGGTTTACATATTAGTTTATGAGCAGTAAGTAGTTGTGAGAAGGTAAGATGTTGTAAGAAACCTAGCCTGCATATTTGTTTTAAGGCTATGTAGTGCTGTCTTCTTGTAGGTATATTGGTGGCTGCCTAGTTTCATTCTTGGTTGCTATGAAGATTACTCTGGATGGGAGAGACATAAAGGAGAGATGATAATAAATAGGTTGATGCAATTATTTTTTTAATATTGTCAGCAAGATAGTGTTTACTTGTGTAAAATAAGTAAAAACAAGTACCAAGTTGGCTGGTCAATCCAATGCAGTAAAATGTCCAAACATGATGACCAAATGCAGCAAGCTAAAAGAACTTCCTTTATTCCAACAAATAACACAAGTACTGAATACTTTCACAGAACATATCTGCGTCTTCAGGTGATAGCATCAGTACTTTCCATCTAGCTGTTTTTATACTTACTAATTAGTACATTAATTGAATAATCATCTAGTTAAAACCATTAACTTTTAAAGTCGTATTTCTTTATAAGCTTCAATTATACATACTCATATAAACATAAGCATAAAAACAAAAAACAAAACACATTAAAATACTTAATAAAATGTTTAGTATATTCACTTAATACAATTATGTAAGTGATTTAATTCAGGTTTAAGAGAAAATATTTCATTGAGACCGGGGGGGGGGGGGAGCACATGCATTAAAGTGCAGTATCCTCTTATTTTCCTTTCTTTCATTATAATTTTAATGTCCCCACTTTTCTTTGTTAGAGATACATTTTCTAAAATTAAAATTTAAATACATGCTGTTCATTTGTATTCAGTATATGTTTATACAGAGAGTTAGTAATAACCTGTCTCCTTATTTCAGACATGTGACTGCCTATACACTGTTTAAACTTTTTGTTTGTTTTTCCTATGTAGAACGCTGTGCATAGCATACATCGTGCCATATAAATAATGTTGCTAGTGTTGCAGTTTCCATAGGCTTCAATAAAAATTTCAATCTGTTCTCAAGGAATATATAAAACTCTTACTAGTATATATATGTTTATAGCATACACACTTCCCACATCTATATAGGTTCATAGGTAGGTACTAGGCTATTGGCCCAAGGGCCTATGCAAGCCTAGCCAACAAGGTTCCCTGGCTTACGCCACCCAAGAAAGTTATTTTCCTGTGCCACTGATGCGCAGAGACACAGAACTGATCCCCGGGGTGTATTTCCTATTTCCCATCCACTCACCAAGATTTTTCTTGAGGAGTGCTAATGAAGAACTTTGCTTGACATAGATGGATAGCCTGTATGGGGCACATGCGCTTATCTGGGGACTTTTGCAACATTATGACACTGACACCTCACATGTGCATTTAATGCAGTATGCCAGTTCACAAATATATGTTATTTAATGGGTTAAGTAACAAAAATATTGGTCATAATGTGATTTGCCATGGAAAATGGAATGTGCTATAGTAGGACTCAAACCAGAAATGCCTGCTCGTAAGGCAAATGCTCTGTCTACTACACTATTGCTATACTGCTTCTTTTGCATATATCTTCCTTGTTATCCTCTTCAGCCATTTAAGCTGCATTAACTGTAACCAAATGATGGGCACCATAGCCAAAGTGATTTACCACTAACCCATGTCAGATATACATAACCTGATGTTTTCATAAACATATCATCCAGCCCAGGCATTCAACAGTACAGGGAAGGTATTTCAACATGCAGATATATGTGTGTGTATATATATTAATATCTAAATAGATATAACATATCTATATATATATATATATATATATATATATATATATATATATATATATATATATATATATATATATATATATATATATATAAGTATAAATATATATATACCTACATACATATGCATGCATCTATAGATATGTATGTCTACATTTATATGTCTCTCTCTCTCTCTCTCTCTATATATATATATATATATATATATATATACATATATATAGCAATTTATATATATATGTAAGTACATATATATGTCTATATAGTTATATGGACATACATCTGTAGATAAAAATGGGAACATAACAAAACATAAATGTCCGCATACACCATTAAGTGGGTTGAGAGGCCTCAAACTACATACGTCTTGTATGAATAGGTATCCCCCAAAGCCAAACACGTCTGCCCTGCAATACACTACCAACTGTTGCAGATCCCATAAACAGGACTCGGCACGACATGGGCCCAAGATGTTAACAGTACTGCATCCCACCTGTATGATGTCAGGCTGGTATCAGTAACATATCATGTAGTACAGTCTGGCTCCCATAGGGAATGTACAATGTGGAAGCAATCAACATCCCTAGGATACATATACACAGACACATATATGCAGATACAGATATATATATATATATATATATATATATATATATATATATATATATATATAAAATATATATGTGTGTGTGTGTGTGTGTGTGTGTGTGTGTGTGTGTGTGTGTGTGTGTGTATATATAATATATATATAATTATATATAAATTTATATATATATATATATATATATATATATATATATATATATATATATATATATATATATACACAGATATATACATATATATATATGATATATATATACACAGATATATATATATATATATATATATATATATATATATATATATATATATATATATATATATATATATATATATATATATATATAACTACACATACACATGCAGAGATATGTATAGGAAGATATAAATGTAGAAGCTGCACACAATATGGAACAGCCACTATGCCTACAGTTACCACCTTACCAACTGGACACTGTATGAGCCACCCATACAAATGACAATTGTTTCCTGCAACATATGCCCACAGAGAGGTCAAAGAATCTAACACCACGCATAGGTTTGCATACATGTAAAAGCTTTATTTGTGTACTATTAAAGTTGTATATGCATGTTATATAGCTGTTGAGATACTGACATCCATATAAACAGATGAATGCAACTGTGAAAGAGTTATACTAATGCAGTAGTCTGGAAAGGTTTACATATGATGCTGTCCAGTCCGAGGCCTTCAAGTAGTACAATAGTAAAGACAGACTGGGCCACAGGATACCAAAAAATCAACAGTAAGTTATGCAGATACATAGGTCAGCAGCCTCTAGCTATGCTCTGTACACAATCCCTACGGGGTAAAGATCTCAGTTGACACACTGGGATGTAACTGTTACATAACAAGGCATAACTGACACCATCACAATCACACTGACAAACAGAAGAGTATGTATGGCAGGAGGCAGTAGGCCTGCATTTACTCAAGGTGGATTGTATGTTAATGTACATTCAGATACCTTAAGGCAGCTTACCCTTGATACCCCCACATGTAGTAATTGCCTAGGTTAGTTATGTTGCATCCCCCCAGAATCAATAATACAGGGCCATATACCACTGTTACATACACTGGCCTCTGGAGTGCATAAGGGCACACATGTATTATGCAGGTGAAGCCCACACATATATGGTCCCAACCCCACAGTATGTGTGGGGGACACAACAGCAGTGGACTGATGGCAAGAATGGCAGCATGACATACTCACAGCCCACTAAAGAACAACCCCTGGCAGCATGTCATATGTGTAAAGCCTGGTATGTAGGTGGAGGACAGAGGCTGGAGCATAGGCCCATATGTGTAAAACTGTTGTCATATACTAAGCAACTCCCTGGTGTTACAGGATAGTTTGCAACATACCCTTAGTCGGGAATATGAGGTTAGAAACAAAAATGGATGTAGCCATATACAGATAGCACTCAACACACACACTGCCAGTGATATATCTGTCACAATACCTGTGTGGTGGACAGACAAAATATAATAGGCACACCTGTGGCCATCAAGAGGATAGGCCCGCAGTTGAGAGCTATGCAGACAGACTGCATTCCAAGTAGTTAAACTAGTATGTACAACAAACCCTGTAACACCAGTGCTATACAATGCATACAGCAACTCTACTCACACTCTGTCTGTAGTTCTGGAACCTCCTACAAATATGTAGTTGGCCTGAGTGTGCAAGTTCTTCTGTAAGAAGTATTGCTACCTGCTGCCTGTAACACTGATGCCCACACACAGGAAGGATGTTCATCATACAGGAAAGGTAAAGGGACCACGCCCACATGATTTAGGGATTTATAGTAGGTTGTTGCCATGACAGTGGTAATTGGAAGTACTATACAGATTGCTGCATGCAGGTAGCAAGTGGAGGACACCAATTGGTGCAGAAGCCATCACCTAATCATGTGCATCACCTACAAAATCCAGGCTGCAATCTATTCAAAGCAGCTCAAGCCATTTACTGGAGAGAGAGATGAAGAGAGAGAGAGAGAAAGCCAAAGGTAAAGTCAAAGCAAAAAAAAAAAAATACAAAGAAAATAATTACATCCAACAAACTATCCAGAACAGATATCATTCCCACAACAGGTATGTGAAGTATATATGCATGTCACTGAATGTAGTATTTGGTCCATAATAATGGGATGGATGATCTGGAATGATTTATATGTGCCGTCAGGTGTTTTTGTAATGATGTTCAACTGAACAAATGCTATGGACAATAGTGTCTGTCCCTGTGGGTAGTGGGCCATAGCCATCAACTGTACAGATCAGCATTGACTGACAAGATGTAAGCCATCATATTGTGTGTTGTGTAATGGGAAGTATGTATATTATGTGGCCAATAGCTGGTGGTGGAAGTAATGCCATTATGATGGACATGTGGGATCCAGAGACCACCCCTTGCAGGATATTCAGGTTAAGCTGTAATGCAGCATGCAGGAATGCCATAGATGTGTAATAGGGTTACCTGCAATCTGGTCCTACATATACCCCCCTAATGTCAGGCTGTGTCCAAATGTGGCAACTGTCTGTGTTGTAGCAAGGCAGAATAGTGCAACTGTCCTGGAGGGTGTTGTGAAATTGTGGACCTGATGTCTTAATGTACCTCACATATAGGTATGCATATGTGTACATATGTACACTTATATAATATATATAAATAAATGTATATATATATATATATATATATATATATATATATATATATATATATATATATATATATCTACTAATATACAGATACCCATGTGTAGACATAAATATGAGCACATATATACATCACATATATCTGCACATATATAGATATATACCTATATGCACATGTCTACATATATACAAACACATACACAAACATATATATATTTAAATACATGTCCCCTATATCACTACCACAGTGCTGCATGCAATGTGCAAGGAAACAGCTCACATAGCAATACACACAGATATCTACAACTGGCAGTGTGTGCAACATGGATGGGTATGTCACATGTGAAGCCCTTGTTGGGACCACATTGACCTTGTCTGTGAAGTATGGAATGGGAATATTGGGAAGTATGGCAGGTATAGTTGTGGAGGTGGTCAGGGTTGGTAGATATAGAGGACATTCTACAGGGGTGGTATGTGACACATCTGGTGGGTAAACACCCTGGATGGTGTGTGTGGTCTGTGATGTGGATGCCCCATGGGCCCCAATATGGACACAATGGGAACAAGCCTCCCACCCACTACTACTCACAACAGCAGTCCACATCCTGAAGGAGCCTGGCCTGGAGGCTCAGCAGGAAGAGCATGTCGGCCCTCTGAATGTGTAATGGGTGCCTCCGAGTGATGTAGCACATCCCACATGTGCATGTGGAGCCTGTTATGGAACAGACCCTGGACCTGAACTCAGGGGAAAGGAACAAGTTTGTGTGTAACCCTGGAGGGGACAACATCCCCTGGGTTGGTTCCACCTGACGGTATTGCTGGACCAGTACATGAGGAGGCCCCAGGGTGGGACACACATGTGTTATGGCGGGTAACATGGGCAGTTGGGTTTGGAGAGGTGGTTCTGCTGGGAAATAGTACATATACATGCTATTGTGCCACTGTTATAGAACAGGTGTTGGTAGTAATAGTCTACACAATCCCGGAACATGTCCAACAACATGCATAGATATCCCCAATAACACAGAATGTCAGATGTGCAGCAATCACGAAGCAACCATAGCACAGGCATATATGGAACCATTGTGGCCATGACAATGGCATGCAGGTGAATATTCTGTAACAGGCCAGCAATTATAGTGCCCACAGGAAACATGGCTACAAACACATAGCACAAAGTGTGGTACAATACAATATCTGTCCCACTGGTAGATAAGCTGTAGCCATACCTAATGAGTTGTGTGTACAGTTTGTTGTCACTGATATGGTGGGGGGGGTGACAGAGATGTGTATTAAGAACTGTAGTAACCTTGCTGTATGAGTTGCTCAGACCTGTTTCCATATTTATGCCTTTCAGCCAAGATGTCACATGCACGGCTACCATCTTATTCAGCTGCTGAAAATGAAGTACTGCTGATCTCTTTAATCCAGCACTAACCTGTCCTGTTTGGCTGGGCCACCCATGAGCAGCAGGAGTGTACCACCCTGTGGAATGAACTAGTCCACAGGGTCAGTAATGTCGGACTGCACAACCGCAGTTATGAGAAGGTCCAGCATCATTGTTCTGACCTGCTTCCCAATGCCAGTCAGCATGCGGCTGCAGCCCAGGGGATCACCTCTCCACAGGGGTGGGCCATGGCATCCATCCCCCCGACACGTGTTGAGGAGCTCCTGGCCAGCCTTGTGGCACCTGCCCATCTGGACAGCCACCAACCGCTGGACACCTTTGTGGAAGTGGGTGCCACCCACACACCAGCCAAGGAGCATTCAAGTAAGTCCACAGGGCACATCAGTAGAATACTGCTGTGTATACATCTGCATCGGTACAGGTAGATTATGCATATCTGACATGTCATAGATATATTGTGTTGCTGCATAGTAGTGATAAACCGATGTCCATATGTGGTAGTATTGTGGAAATGTACCATTGATGTATTGTAATACTGCACCCACCCTGTAGCACTGCCACAGGTGTGGCCACTGACATTGCATCTCCCATCCTCTTATGTAGGTCCCTCCAGGATACCAGCAAGGCAGCAGCCTGTAGCTGGTGAGTATGGTTTATATATATGCTTACCAACACACCGGGCATGCAATAGTGATGGTATATTCCATGCACGCATCTAACACACCTACCCAGAATGCATGCTGTATATGTTCCCGTATTGTTGTTGTGAAATGCACGGCGTCACAAGGATGACCATGATGGGGTATTGGAAAGGTATGTCAAACACCTGCTTGCTAACTAACATCCTGTTATTGCAGAATGTGTTCACAGGGAGTAAAATAATGGTGGGAGACATGGACTACAGTAGGGACATGTTTGGAACAACACCCATATACAATGCAACACCAGTGTATATACCTGTAGGACAATAGCAACTGCTGCAGAGATACACTATGGCATAAGGCATTACAGTAGTCCACATTACCAGCTGGGACTAGGCTGTAACATGTGGTGTTCAGTATATGAGACAATGCAAAGTAACACACATGTGTAGGGCTTACTTGTCATGCATCTGCAAAAAGGCCGAAGGAGGGGGGGTGTCAGCATGACACACTACTGCACTTGTCATGCATCTGCAAAAAGGCCGAAGGAGGGAGGGGTGTCAGCATGACACACTACTGCACTGCAGCAGGGATCCTAAGGATGCTAAGAATGGCTGTATCTGTACATAGTCAAATTCAGGACCTGTGGCAGACGTAACACTACCCCCACAGCAATAGTGATAGCAGTGTGTGAACACCAAGGGATGTGCACATGAGTAGACCTTGCAATCATGCAGATTAGGAAAACATGTGTAGGGCAGGCTGAACATACACTGGCAATTGTAGATGGCCCATGCTGGTATACCCCCACCAGGAGTAGTGACTGCTGTAGTAAATACAACAAAAGATACGACAAACCATCATAGCACATATATGCCCACACAGAGTGCATGCATCACAGTCAGTATCCGCACACCTAACATATTCCGCAGACACTGCATGTGAATGCACGGGACATATGTCACATATCGGGCTCATGTACTGTTAAGATATGCAGTGATGTGGTCCCAATGCAGATCACAGATGGGTGCATCATATCAAGAAGGGTGTGTACATCCCCCATAGCCATGGTATGCTCTGATGGTGGTTAGTGTAAGAGTATTGGATTGGTCATAGATGGTCTGCTGCTGTTGAGAGCTGTAAAGCAGACATCAGGCATTCACATATGACATCTATCCACATATCATCCCAGGTATGTGTTGCTGAAAAACATAGGGGCTGTGAGCATTAAAGCTGACATAACTGACACCTTACTACATATTCCGAAATTGGTTGTACACCTGTGAGGTGTGGTGCACAGTACATGGCAGGGTGCAGAACAGGTGCACAGCAATACTGTGTACATGGGTGCAGTGGTATCCAGGGGAAGGGGCATCACCTAGTGACACAGCACATGCATCACACACATGCATACTGTTACTAGCATGGATTGACTATAGCTGCACTGCATGCTGTTGTGTACCATATGTTCTGCATGTTGACGGATGGGTGATAGGAGGACTGTGTGTACTATCATTGTGCAACCTCACCTGTTTGTGTGTGTGTGTGTGTGTGTATGTGTGTGTGTGTGTGTGTGTGTGTGTGTGTGTGTGTGTGTGTGTGTGTGTGTGTGTGTGTGTGCATCCTGGTGGTTAGTTATTTTGTCTGTAGGGTCACTCTGATGAAGTGGAGAGAGGCTGATGAATGTAGGATGCATGTGTGTATGTGTGTGTGTTTGTGTGGGTGGCAATATATGCACATGTGTGATTGTGGGGTATTCATGCAGCAGTACCTCCCTTTGGGACCGTGCAGTACATGTACATGGACTGCTACATTACACACCAGGAATACTTGTCATGTATGTAATCACAGGACAGGTGATAGTATAATAAGGTCTGTAGCATGGAACAGGCATTGAAAGGGAAGGTAGACACCAAGTATACTCTTAATATCGCATTCAGCAGAGAGGTGACCTACAACACACTTATGCACTACAGATGCATTGAGGAAGTTTTAGTCAACACCAGGGAGTGTATCCATAAATTACAGTTGTCACATGATAGGCTGATTGAGCAGCATATCTGGCATGTACTGAGCAATACATACAAATGACACACCAGTGCATGATATTATGGAGTGAACATAGTAGCCCACACACATATAGGGGCCATGCTCATGATGTCCGGACATATGCAGGGTGAACACTGAATGACAGCAGTGAGGCCATCTAACACCACTACACACAGGTCAATCAGGTAATGTAGTAACAGGTCTTGTGTTGTGCTCACTTGTAGAGGCATTTAGAGAACTGATATGTTAATGAGCAGTATCAATGTGTGTATGTTACCAAGTGTGATGCAGGCAGGGGAACACATGGAAATATATATGGGACTGTCTGTAAAGTCACGGACAGGTAGGTATTATGGTGGTGTACGTGTGTATGTGTGTGTGTGTGTGTGTGTGTGTGTGTGTGTGTGTGTGTGTGTGTGTGTGTGTGTGTGTGTGTGTGTGTGTGTGTGTGTGTGTGTGTGTGTGTGTGTACTGTTAGGCAATGCTACACAGGTTTTAAAGTGTGTTTATTGTTTTCCCCCACAGGTGGTGAGGTGGGTCAGAGTCCCTCCTGCATGCTATCTGATGCTGGTGTCCATATTGACAAAGAAGATGATGATAGTACTGTTGAGGCTGGGTTGTCAGAGGCTGAAACAGCGCCATCATTTGACACCCCCCTTTTAACCACCCAACCCTCGCACACAGTTTCAATGTCTATACATACCCCATCACCAGTGGCCATAGTGGAGGGACAGCTGATGTTTGGTGACTGTTCACAGGGAAGTGTTGTTAACCATGCCTACTGTCTCTGGTCACAGCAGACATAGCTGGATGTCCATCAGGGCACCACATAGGCAGATTTCCCAGGGTGCGCATGGTAGGGTCATTGGACATCATGTCGCTGGCAAAGGCAACATAGCTGGTACTAGCAGGTGTATGTTTCAGGCTGTCATGGAGGCACAGGCATGTACAGAACATTGCACCAGACAGGGCCTGAGGCTGCAGAGGGCTTCTCTCATATCTGCAAGTGACAATGCCCATGAATTGGCAGGTGCCATCCGTGCATTAAATGAGTTCATGGATATTCGGTCAGGTGAGATGATGGCCTGCATCGACCATGGTCTGATCATGCTTGAACGTGTGGTGGGAGTGTGCAATGGCTGCATGGACGTAGGCTAGCAACACCAACAGCTGGAAGTCAACTTGGACATGTTAGGCCACCAAGGGGCTCCTGTAGTGGCAGTACCAGCCCCAGCAGTGCAGGGGGTGCTGTCCACATCACACCACAGCAGGTCATATGCACATGGTCCTGGCCAGTCCCAGGAAGAGCCTGGTAACAGCAGACATTTGTCTTCAGCAGATGAGAGTAGCACATCGAGACCTGTACCTAGACGTGCCCATGGAACCCCTGGTAGGCACAGTTCATGTATCCATGGCCGGAGGCAGTGAACTGCACACCCTGCCAGGTATGGTCTGTAGCTGTCCATAAACACCTGTGTAGAGCAGCCACATGGTAGAACTGTGTGCATGCATACCCACACACTATACAAACACACCTAGAGCAACCCCATACCTACACACACCACACCATGCCCAGCTCACTGCAGTACACCTCTCACCCACACACATCATGTCAAATGTATGGCCCACCCTCGGCCTCTGGCAAACCAACATCACACCCTGTGCATATGATGATACCTGTGCCACATCCCTTTCATTCATACCATCAATACAGGGACAGGCTAATATGGTTCTGATGCACATGGTGACTGTACTACAGTTTACCACAGTACTGCAGTGTAACATGTTGTAAGGAGTAAAGTGTAATGTATATATGGCAGGTAGTGTAGCCATCCAGCAATGATGCATTATAGCTGTTAGTAACACTGATTGGTTGTGGTCTCCATAATGTTATCCATTTGTGTTGTAGGTGTGCATGTGTCAGCACGAGTTTGGTCTGCAGTCATATTCCACAATGGGGTATGGCACTGTGGTGACACCATGTCTGTGACATATCTAGGGTACAGTTGAACACATGTCACAGGTTACTAAAATGGTTATTGCCTGTGCCACATGGACAGTTGACCTGCTGAGGTGTGTATACCCTACAACCTTATGTAGACCCATCTATATACATGCACACTGTTACTTGGCAACACTGGGACTAGACCCCTACCCAGCTATGTAGTGATACTGAAGTGTGTGGCTTACACTGCACACACCACACAGCGTTTAGGCTGAAGCATGTCCCAGGTTACATGTTACATGCAGAACACCCGCAGACATGTACAGTATGCTAATGGGGGATGTAATGGGTGTATGTGGACAATATGTAGTGTGACATACCTTCATATACATATTAACAGACACATAACAGGTAGACACACATCTGAGATACCAGGGCCTATTGCTGCTAATTAACTTGACCATGTGTCCAATGTGTTACAGGCAGGTTGCACACAGCACAGGCATAACTGGCCTGGATTGTGGTATCAGTTACCTGTATGGTTGATGGTGACAGTGGTAACAATAACGTGGTACATGGGACATATACTGGGTGTAACTTGGTGTAATGGCAGTGTACACAGCATCCACGTCCCCCCAGTGGATATTGTACTCCCTGAAACCCATGATGACACTCTGCCATACCCACCATCACACATTGGCCGCGACTGCAATACAAACCAGAGTATACCCCAACAGTGATACTACAGGGATATGCATCTAATGCACATGCCACACACATAGTAGAGTGTTGCATTGCCATGCCTCACCTATGGGCAGCAACAATACTATCTGTACTACTGTTTGGCAATGGGTATTGTAATAGGAGTATGTGGCCTCGGAATGTTGTACCCTACAGATATATGGACATGTACAACTACACACACATGCCAGAACACAATGGGTATTCCATGCCTATCAACCCATTTGTAAAATATTGTTGTGCTGGTACTGCAAGGCTCATGTAGCCAGTATGGGGAGGAGCTTAACAGGGTACATGTAATATCTCATACAGCAGCAGCCACCACCGGCTATGGCAATGAGTGTTGCATTGGTTTTGAAGGCCCTCATGGAATTCCCAAGTACAGGTGTGCTAACAGATACAGGTATACTCAGTCATGCACACGTACACATGTGTCAGTACAGCGGTGCATCACTGAAGGTGGTCATAGCTTTGTACCTAACTATTGTCTGAGGAGAGATGGGTTATGTAGGGGTTGTGTGTATAGTGGTATCCTGCCACCTGCCAGGTAGCAGCAGGCAATCTATCGACAGACACTACTGTGGTGACCCTCAGGGTGAGAATTAAATGCATCAGCCAATCCTCCAGGTGCCTCCTGTACATGGCCACTGAGGTGATCAATTTGACATGTATGCAGCTTTCATTACAGCACATGGTTAGTGTCTGTGATGGAGACCTGTACCCAAGCATGTTCTGTTGACTGTGGTAGTGTAGTAGAGGTACCCGTGGCATGTGGTGCATACAGGGTGACATCTCCTATATGTGCCAGTTCTTACACAGCTGGGCAGACATGCCAGTGTCAATCAAGCTTAGGTTGCCTGTACATATCCAAGCTGGACACCTGCCATCTGCACATCTGTACAGGGACTGACAGTCATCAGCTTGGCAAGTAGCTATGCAGTAGGATGAGTGTGTTGACAGATGTTTGACAACAATATGTATGCCATAACTATGTCAGAAGCCCTCACTAAAAAGTGCTGTGCAGACGGTAGTCTACAGTTACATTCCACATGTTGGATCATTAACCAGTAAGGGGTATATACTGTGACACAGCTCACACACGAGAGATACAATAGGGAGGCCTTAGTGTTCAGCTATGCTTGCAGGTGTGCCTGTTGTTGGTACTACATTTAGCACTCTGCTCTTGCCTGGGTAAGCACTGTCAACAGTAGTATTGCCATGTTGCACTACATGCCAGTGTGACAGCACATACCCTGGTCTAATAACCTTTTATGTAACACATTTACATGGATAACAGTGCTATGCAGGCCTCATATACATCTGTGTCCCACACTTGACACTCACACCTCTTGCTACAGTAATGACAGCACATAGGTACATGTATTGTATATGGCATTACATACACATATTACAGATGTCAGTATCCTGCTATGTTATCAGACTAGGCGGTGTGATCTGGTTATCAGGGCTAAGCCATGCCTAGCAAGTATCAACATTGCTGCAATATAACAGCTGAGCAGATTTGCACACTGGTAAGCAAAGCCTACATTGGGTAAGCATCCAAACATTTACCTATAGCTTAGCAATGCTTAGCTTCATGCAAAGTGATGCAAACCCACTTAAAGCTGCTCAAAACTGCCTTAACCACTCTATATCTGACAGCCCTTGTTCTGTCCAGCAACAAAATGAACAGACCTTGAACCCAGGACCCTGTACACTAAAGTCACAACACTTAACCACTACACCATAACCACTGCAAAGACAGGTATTGTTTTAGCAATATAGCTGTCAATATACATATTAAGTAGTATTGAATAATTACTTTTACTTCCTAAATTGTGTAGTCTTTGTTATTAATATGACTATTGCATCACATATGTTGTTTTATCATAATGTACACATAGCAAATACATATGGTGAGATGCATCTGGGAGGGTATACACAACCGTGAGGTTTACACATGACAGGAATATGGTCATATACATATAATAGATCTATATATGTCTACATGTACATACACATGTATACCCATACATATGTCTCTGTACACATCTGTATAGTGCAACATATATACGGCCATGTGCACATCTCTTTGTATGTACATATAGATATATGTATATATACATATATATACAGATATGTATATATAACTATATGTATATATAGCTATATATGTATGCACATCCTATGTGTACAGATATGCCTAGTTATGTTGGTACATATATATATATATATATATATATATATATATATATATATATATATATATATATAGCTATCTATTGGTATATATGTAGATATCTATAACTATATGCGCATACATATCTATTCTGATATACCTACTGCTGCTGATATATATGTAGATATCCATACGTTTATGCGCATATGTATTTCTATCTGTATATGTGTAGACATATATTGCTCTGTATATGTATATATCTGAGTGTTTATATTTATATCTATGTACATCTACATATCCATATATGTCTGCTGATATGTATATGTGTATATATCTATATAGATATCTGGTTAATTATATATTCATATATGTTCACCATATGTCCTGAACATGGAGTGGAGCCCTACCTCAGCCCCTATAGTCCCACCTTCATAGTGCAAGGGAATGTCAGGTATGTACTGCAGGTATATTTGTAGACTATTGCTATTGTAATAGGGATTGTCTTCACAGACATGGTGTGTGTGGGAGGTCACATCTGCTTTTAACATGTGCACCATTGGCTACTAACAGACATCCTAAGGACATCATAGTACAGTACCACTGCTAGCACAGTAATGCTCCCCTGGACTACAGCAGAGATATGGCCAACATATGTGGACAGTCTGATACACTATGGACAGTCCAGAAGTATACACAGAACCTCTTAGTGCAAGACATGTGGACCAAGCCTGACAATGTGGATGTCAACAGCCATGTAAATGGGTATAACACATAACTACTGGTATACATTTACCCCCATAGGTTATGCATTCACACACCCCTATCTGTCCTGATACATAATAAATGCTGGTGCAGTGGTACCATAGCCACATACTACCCACTAGTTATTGGCATACATCTGTACAGAATCCCACTGCTTTGTCTGACATACGTGACTGTTATGGTGGCCCAGCAGCAGTATATCTGGCAGGTTTCTGGGCATGACATCTCACTGGGTAAGTACACTAAGCTGCTAGGTATGTAACAAAGCACTGTGCAGGCTACAGGCAGACTGGCTGAACACTGGCCTACATTTCCTATGGGGGATTACACATGTACCTACATATATAGCAGGCTCTACAGGCATATCACAGCACAGAGTAACATAAACCTGTGTGAAAGTGCATAACCACAGCCACATATGGTAAGCTAGCATAATATTACAGTATATTACAGTATATGGACTATCTGTTCAACACCATCCTCATATGTGGCACTCACACACTAACCCTACATATACTGGGCCACTACACAGTGTGGTCCGATGCCTGTCTATGGAATGGGGCATGTGAATGTTTGGCTCTACAAACATGTAAGCCGATAGGGTAACATACAGTGGAGCAGCATGTAACATCAGATAGAACAGGACTAAGAACAATGACATCCACCACAGTCTGTACACAGGCCAAGGTACATATTAACAATACACACTGTTGACAATCACCATAAGTACACAGACCTCAGTACTGTACACACAACCACAGAATGTGCAGGTTATGTCATCACATATAACCCCTATTATACATAACATAGGTTCATAGGTAGGTACTAGGCTATCAGCCCTAGGGCCCATACAAGCCTAGCCAATGTACCCTGGCTTTCGCCACCCAAGAAAATTATTTTCCTGTGCCCCTGTCGAGCAGAGCCACAGAAGTGATCCCCAGGGTGAATTTCCCATTTCCCATCCGATCATCAAGATTTTTCTTGAAGAGTGCTAATGAGGAGCTCTGTTTGACATAGATAGGTAGTCTGTTCTAGAGTATGGGAAGTCTCTGGGACAAGAATCTATCCCTCCAGCATGTTCTGTTTATTGTGGTGACAACGTTTAGGTCCCTAGAGCATGTAGGTCGGAGGGGTTGGGATTTCTTTAAGTGGAGCATGTCCAGCAGCTCTGGGTTTGACATAGCTTTGTATGTTAGGCAGAGATCACCTCTGAATAGGTGATATGCGATGGAGTAAAGCTGTAGTTTTTTGAGACGGTCTGCATAGGGCATCTGTTTGAGGGCAGTAATCCTCTTTGTGAGGTATTTCTGTGGTCTTTCCAGTTGTTGTAGATGTCTCGTGAGGTACATACCAAAAGGGGCATTGTACTCTATAATGGGTCTAATGAGTGATGAGTAGAGGGCAACAATGACCTCTTTTTTTCTGGATGAGAATCCTTTTGTGATGAGATGAGCCATGTAGTAGGATTTCCTGACCACTGTGACAATGTGATTATCAAAGGAGAGACTACTGTCCACCTGTGTCCCAAGGTCTCTTATCACATTTTCAGCATTAAGTAGACTACCAGCTATGTGGTAGTTCATGGGTACAAAGTTTTTACCAAAGGGGATGACAGTACACTTTTTGGCATTGAGCTTCAGGCCATGGCTTTAACACCAGGTATCTGTCTCAGCGAGGCCCTTTTGTAGTTTGTCCACATCGTTAGGAGTTTCGATTATGGCTCCTAGTTTGCAGTCATCTGCAAACTTTGTTAGCCAAAGACCTTCCTTGTTGGCCTGCACCTCAGAGAAGTAGATACCAAACAGGAGAGGACCCAGTACTGAACCCTGTGGTACTCCACTTGTCACTGGTCTGATGCCGGATTTGGAATCCACTACTTTCACAGTGTGGGTTCTGTCCATGAGCCAGTTGGCAACCCATCCTGTGACATAGGGATTTATACCTAGTTTAGTGAGATTATCTATAATTCCAGAGTGGGGGATGGTGTCAAAAGCCTTGGCGAGATCTAGATAAGCTGTGTGAACCATTTTACCCTCATCTATGGCTTTGGTGACTGCTTCAAAGAAGTCAGTCAGGTTTAGGAGACATGATCTGCCTTTTACAAATCCAAACTGGGTAGGGTCCAGAGTTTGGAGATTACCAATGTCTTTGTTTATGAGTTCCACAATGATACGTTCCATGGCCTTGCAGACCAGGCTCGTCAGGCTAATGGGGTGGTAGTTCCTGGGGTCCATCATGGCTCCCCCTTTGTAGAGTGGGATAACCGTCATGGTGCGCCATTCAGTGGGTATAAAGCCTGAGGAGAGGCTATGATTGAACATGGTATGAATTATATCCTGGTAATGCAGGGGTGCTCTCTGGAGCTTTGAACCAGGTCTCTGTCACTGCATAGATGTCGATGTTCTCCATATTTTAAGGAGTGCCTCGAGTGAGTGCATTTTGACGTTTAGACCTCTAGCATTGAGTAGCATTACCTTCAGATTTTGCTTGCTTGTACCTGTTACGGTGGTGTATTTGTCATTTGAACCTTGCCTAAAAAAGGCACTATAGGGGTGGCAAGAGCCTTAGTCAGTATCCGGAATCCCAAGGGTGACAGGTGCAGGCCATCTCTGGCAAAACATAGTGGTCTGTCGATCATGTTGTCCCAGGCAGACAAATATTGGATCCCCTTAGAATGACACCAGAAGCTTAGCCAATTGTTGAAGTCAATAATTTTGTCATTGTACTGTGGTATCAATCTGGGTGATGGCAGGATGCTACTCAGGGCTAGTGTCATACCTGCCTGGGCTACAAGATCGGAGAGCTCCTTCATGTCTCTTTTCATGTAGTCCAAGGAGGTACATCTCAGGTCATTCACACCAACATAGACAATGACAGTGTCATATTTGTACTTGTTTCGGATCTGGCACCTGACAGGCAGCTGACAGTAACTTTCTCCTTGTTTAGCCCGGTGAGTGGAACATCAGTGTGCCTGACTATAGAGTCACCTATGACTAGAGTGTTGGGTACATTGTTATGCCTTATGGGCTGTGGTTGAGTGGCATACTGAGTTTGTGGGCTATGTGTCATTTGGGTTGTATTCCCACACACAGCATTTGTGGATCTTTTTGTGTGTGTTTCTATGTCTGTGTAGAGAAGAATGCATTTTAGGCTAGTCACACTCACTACAATTCATATGCCCTGCTTTAGCAATCTGGCTGATGTCATTCACTGTGAAATACACCTTTGGGGAAAGAATACTCCGGTTGTCCCCATGGCGTGTCCTATAATAGCTTAATGCTGTAGTGTGATATAGAACTCTGGTAGGGGTTCTATTCCCACACATGGCAGTTTTGGATGGTTTTTGTGTGTATTTCTATGTCTGTGTGGGGAGCAATGCATTCTAGGCTAGTCACACTCACTACAATTCATATCTCCTACTTTGACAATCCTGCTGTCATTCACTGTGAAATACACCTTTGAGGAAAAATGCTGAAGAAATCCCCATGACGTGTCCTATAACAGCTTAATGCTGTAGTGTGATATAGAACTCTGGTAGGGGTTCTTTTCCCACACATGGCAGTTTTGGATGTTTTTTGTGTGTTTTTCTATGTCTGTGTAGTGAGCAATGCATTCTAGGCTAGTCACACTCACTACAATTCATATGCCCTACTTTGGCAATCTTGCTGATGTCATTCACTGTGAAATACACCTTTGGGGAAAAAGTACTCCAGTAATCTCCATGGCGCATTCTATAACTGCTTAGTGCTGTAGTATAATAAACTAGTTAGGTCGGAGTTCTAATCCCACACATGACAGGTGTGTGTGTGTGTGTGTGTGTGTGTGTGTGTGTGTGTGTGTGTGTGTGTGTGTGTGTGTGTGTGTGTGTGTGTGTGTGTATGTGTGTGTGTGTGTGTGTGTGTGTGTGTATGTCTGTGTGTGTGTGTGCATTTCTCATTCGTATCCTGTGTGGAGGTGGTTGTGAGTGTGTAACAACTGGACTCAATGCGGAGTGGGTGTTGCAAATGTCTTACATGGTGGCCCTAGTATACATCACAATGTCCACCATACAAGGATAACAGATGTGAAATAGCTGAGAGGCTGGGGTGCAAATCCATACCCTTGCATGTGATCAAGGCCAGGTGAACAAAGTTAGCAACCCTTGTATTTCCCAGAGAACACTCTCAACCTAGATCTCATACACACACACACACACACACACACACACACACACACACACACACACACACACACACACACTTGCCTTAGGCAACAGCCGCTATGTTGGTAGTACCCTGCATATTGCCCAGTGATAGTAACCATGGTGTGATTGCAGTAGGCTACAGATGGCATGGCACCCTGTCCATCAGTCCAATAGGCAGGCACATGCTGACAGTGCACCCTCCCTATGTTCTTCACTGGACACCAGCAACACATGCGGTGCCATCAGATGTGACCCACAAAGAGCATACCATGCCTGAAAACATGCCCTGTATGGACAGATGCCACTGTCATGCTATCAGTGTAGGTGCAATTTCAACCTGCTGTCCATTAACAGTTCCTGCCACATGAGGCCAGGACAGGTCCATCTGATGATAACAATCTGTGTAGACAACGTAGGCCAGACACCCCTGGTACAGTTCCACATGTCACTGTACATGCATGTGGGAGGTGTGCACATCCCAGACACCGTCCATGTCATGGACTAAGGAACACATGCATGGCAAGCAATTTACAGCATTGGCCACACACAATAGTTATCCAGGTGACTGGATTGTGAATACAATACCCACCTGTGTGGGCAAATCCAGACACTACACCCCTGATCCACACTGCAGCCATTGTCATGTGGCCTGATGCCAAGGTATACCCATCACCTGGTCTTGTATAGCTATCTGGTACAGAAACCACTACACAACCATGAAGCAATGCACCCATGCATGTCAGTACTGGCACCCTGTGTCTGTGTATGCTGCATGATGCCTATGACCACATTCACACTCCCTACAACCCCCATTGACATACTGAAGCATGCTGTCTGATGTCAGACACCTCCACATACTCTTTGCCCATATAACCTCCGTATGACCCCTGTGGTGCATGTGTTACCTGCACATTACTGTGTTGTGGCAATCTCACTAGTGATGAATTGTATTCCCAGCCCTGCCAAGTGTATCAATGTGTGTGTGTCACTGTGAGAGTGTGGCTGTGTTGATGCTGACACCTGTTCATGCGGACAGGCACATGTACTACACCTACTGTATAGCTACCATATCACTGTTGCAGATGTCACTCACCATCACATATATGTTTGGAGGGCTCCTCAACATGTAACTTATGTCGAACATCAAATAACTGCATCGACATGTGAAAGCACTACATAGTCGTCAGGGGTTTGATACCCTGTACTGGTAGGTGTGTGACACAAACATGCTTGAGTTTTACTCTCCCACCCCTCCCTGACTTATCTTTGCCTCTGTCTGCCTCTCTCACTCCCTCTCTGGTGGATGTGGAGACTTACACCTGCTTTGCTTAGGCAGCAGTATGTGTATTTTAAGTGATGCTCATGATCAGCTGATGGCCTCTGCATGAATTGCAGCCCTCGTCTAGCTGATAGCATGTGGAACAGCTGTGATAACATTCCCATTGCCATTTGCATGGAAACACACTCCAGTATCTAGGAAAAGCATGTTGGTGTTGGGCCTTTTCATTCACTGTGAGCAGGAACTCAATCTGTTGTTTGGCAACCAGCATCACAGATGGCTTGGGGATTTACCTCTAACAACATACACTGTGGAAACAGGCCAACGCACATGAGGGGGATGTGCCTGACCTGACTACAGACTGTAAGGGCTGCTATACTTCATTTGGAGTAATATTGGTTTAACAGGGTGTGTGTGAATATGGCTGTCCTACATATTTTAATACCTGTCATGTCAGTGCTATGTTTATGAGGATCCCCCATCTGTAGGGTCATCTGCAGACTGGGCAGTGTGTGGTGTCTTTTGTTTCATGTGTTACCCACAGAGCACCTATCTTTGAACTGCAGAAGGTAGTGTGAGGATTGCAGTCTGTAGATGGTGACAGCCGTGAGAGTTACGGACTTCATATCCTTCATAGGACATATGTTGCAACAAACCCTGTTACAACAATAAATGTATGAGGTTATCACAGCAACATGTCAATATTGGCCCTGGGTTTGTGTCTCCAGCCACAACTCTGCCAACCTTTGTCATATATCATGCAGTAAGAGGTGCATATGTCCTGTACACCATATTTACTGACATCATATCTGATAACAAGCCCGTAAGATATCAGAATGCTACACATGCTACAAAGTACCTCAAAATGCACTCACTCGAGGCACTCCTTAAAATGGAAAAAATTGACATCTGTGCATTGACACCTTTCGGCCACCTAACCCGGAATGAAGCACTAAAGGTGGAGATGTGTCCATATTCATTAAGGATATCCACACATCCAGGCTAGTTGCACAGTATAATGCATCTGAGATTATCCAAGTGCAACTATCTCTGGGCAAGACCGGAATCCAAATTGTAGCTTGCAACAGACCCCCACCATGCCCCAAGACTCTCACTCCTCATTTTTGATACACTGGAAAGTATTAGGGTACAATGCAACACCCTAATAATGGGTGATTTCAACTACCCCACCATTAACTGGGAAAACTACTCATGTACCAAATCTTTTGCTCAACGTTTTCTGGAATTCATAAATTCCAATGCCTTGGATCAACTTATTCACACCCCCACCAGGGGCAGCAATATCCTAGACCTGGTCAATACCAACATGGGCAACCGGTGTTCCACACCAGAGGTCAATTTCTCATTGGTCAGATCCGACCACAAGCTAATCACCCTAGACATCCACATCCCGCCCCCACCCCCAATTAGGGAAACCACCGTAAAAAACTTCTTCAAAGCCAACTTCACACTTCTTAAGACAGAAGTGGCAAACATCATGACACCCATGCAGACGGACAATAGAGGTATGACTGCCGAATCCTACACAAATGCACTTTATAAGCACTTACATGAGTGCATGGATCATGCTATCACTAATAGAACCACTTTATAAGCACTTACACGAGTGCATGGATCATGCTATCCCTAATAGAACCAAGATGCTATCCTCCAAAAAAGGAAGCCAATCTGGTGGTCCTCTGCCATAAACAAATTATACAACAGAAGAAAGAAAATGTTGCAAAAAAGAGTAAAATCCCATGACTGGAGGAACTCCCTGGTCAACCTCAGTAAGAAGCTGAGATCCATCATAAAATCCTCCAAAGCTAGTTATGAAAACAACATTGCCACTGACTCTAAAGACAACTACAAAGCATTCTATAGCTATGTCAAGAATCTCAATGGCAGCACTCAGATCTGCTCTGAGTTACACCTCAATGGCACTAAATATACAGAACCAACTGATATTGCCAACATCCTGGCAGATAGATTCAGTGTTAACTTTACCCCCCTCTCACCCCTTACAGAGCCCATCTCTATACCAGAAGAATGCAAAGTTCCTGTAACCACAGCTGCACAGGTTAAAAACACACTCTCCAAAGCCAAGAACACAGCATCCATGGGACCTGACAATATCCCAGGATGTGTTCTACATGAACTACAGAATGAACTGGCACCCTGCCTAAGTACCATGTTCAATCATAGCCTCAGCTCAGGCTTTGTGCCCACTGAATGCCGCACCGTGACAGTTATCCCACTCCACAAAGGTGGAGTCACGATGGACCTCGGGAACTACTGCCCCATTAGCCTGACGAGCCTGGTCTGCAAGGCCATGGAACATATCATCATGGAACTCACAAACAAAGACATTGGTAATCTCCAAACTCTGGACCCTACCCAGTTCGGATTTGTAAAAGGCAGATCATGTCTCCTAAACGTGATTGACTTCTTTGAAGCAGTTACCAAAGCCATAGATGAGGGTAAAGTGGTTCACACAGCTTATCTAGATCTCGCCAAGGCTTTTTACACCATCCACCACTCTGGAATTATAGATAAGCTCACTAAACTAGGTATAAATCCCTATGTCACAAGATGGGTTGCCAACTGGCTCACATACAGAACCCATACTGTGAAAGTAGCGGACTCCAAATCCGACTTCAAGCCAGTGACAAGTGGAGTACCACAGGGTTCAGTGCTGGGTCCTCTCCTGTTTGGTATCTACTTCTCTGAAGTACAGGCTAACACAGAAGGTCTTTGGCTAACAAAGTTTGCAGATGACTGCAAACTAAGAGCCATAATCAAAACTCCTATAGATGTGGCTATACTACAAAAGGGCCTCACTGAGACAGAAACCTGGTGTCAAAGCCATGGCCTGAAGCTCAATGCCAAAAAGTGCATTGTCATCCCCTTTGGTAAAAGCTATGTACCCATGAACAACCATATAGCTGGTAGTCTACTTAGTGTCGAAAATTTGATAAGAGACCTTGGGACACAGATGGACTGTAGTCTCTCCTTTGATAATCACATCACCACAGTGGTCAGGAAATCCTTCTACATGGCTCATCTCATCACAAAAAGTTTCTCATCCAGAAAAAAAGAGGTCATTGTTCCCCTACTCATCACTCATTAGACCCATTATAGACTATAATGCCCCTTTTGGTATGTACCTCACAAGACATCTACAACAACTGGAAAGGCCACAGAAATATCTCACAAAGAGGATTACTGGCCTCAAACAGATGCCCTACTCAGACTGTCTCAAAAAACTCCAGCTTTACTCCGTCTCATATCACCTACTCAGAGGCGATGTCTGCCTAACATGCAAAGCTATGTTAAACTCAGAGCTGTGGGACATGCTCCACTTAACAAAATCCCAATCCCTCCAATTTACATGCTCTAGGGACCTAAACCTTGTCACCACAATGAAGAGAACATGCTGGAGGGATAGATTCCTGTCCCAGAGACTTCCCATAATCTGGAACAGACTACCTATCTATGTCAAACAGAGCTCCTCATTAGCACTCTTCAAGAAAAAAATCTTGATGATTGGATGGGAAATAGAAAATTCACCTCAGGGATCACTTCTGTGGCTCTGCTCGACAGGGGCACA